>NW_010553559.1:0-2376 GCF_000687285.1 Phaethon lepturus | reverse complement strand
ACGGCCGCTGCCGCAGCCCCAGGCAGCGAGGCGGGCCGGCATTTCGCTTCCCCCACTCCGGCACGGGGCTGCCGCTGCCAACCAACGTGCTCGCGCCCGACGCGGCAGTGGGGAGATGAAGAAGTCTCGAGCGCGGGATGCCAAAGGACTCGGCTTCATTTTATCAATGAAAAGAGTCGGGGTTTTGGGCAACAAGACCGAGCGCTAACGCGCCACGCTCTGCCGAGCGGCCTCGCAACAGCCCTTCCAACGACCACACCAAAATAAAAGGGAAATCTGCCTTATATTTTGCTCCTCGGCACCCCGCGGAGATAATGAACATTTTATACATTCAAATGGCTTTTATTTGTCAATTACACTGGCTGTTTAAAAACCAAAATGAGCCCAGTTTTAGAAACAGGAGTTTCGCTGTTTAGAGCTGGCTCTAATTGGCAGTTGATAGGGTCGGAAACGGAACGTTTGCTGCAGAGAACAATTAAAAAAAGCGATAATTTGTGGAGACGAATCGCCTCCTTGAAAAGGAAGAGCAACGTGATCCGCGGAGTGCCAGCACACGCCAGCAGCAGCAACGCTGTTCATTTTCCCCTCTGCGTCTCCAGCAGCCGACGCACCGCGGGCGGCGAGGCTTTCTAGGGGACCCGGGTACCTTTTCCGAGCTGAAAGGAGTCGGTCGCTCCCTTCCGACCGGGCGCTTTTAAAAGCGGGTTTTCAACAATAACGGCTTCTTGACTGAGCCAAGTTGTACGAGTCTTGCTCCTGGCAACGCGCCGCTCGAGATAAGTACAGACGCGGACGAGGCGCATTAGGCTGGGCTTACTACCCCGTCGGACCCCACTGCTTGCCTGATGTTAATTAAGAAGAAACGCTCTCACCGTGCTCCGCTTAACCGCAGACCTCCCGTGGGGGCTCGCTGCTTTTGGGGAGGCTTTCACCAGCTGGCTGCCAGGTACACCCAGTGCAGCCCGGCGATACCCTGCAGCAGGTCCCACCCGAGGTGTTTTGCCAGCCGTCCCGGTGCGGTTTGGCGACGGGCCGGCGAGGTGAGGACCCCCCTCGGTCACGGGCACCCAGGGCCCCGGTGCCGCGGGTCCCGAAGCCTGACCAGGGAGATGGAGAGTCCCGCTCTGATCTCCCCGCCGGCAGCGGGACGCAGACTCCCAGACCCGCTCCAAATCCACCAGTAAACGGCGCCTGGTACCCGGCGCTGCCGCAGGGGAGTTTAAATTAGTCCTAGGGGCTGTAGAGACTAAGGAAGCCCACGGACTGGTGCCGTAACACCCGGGCTACTCCCTTCCCCGCCACCCGTGTCACCGAGAGGGAGGAGGACGTCCCGGGGCCGCACCTCTCCCAGCCTGGGCAGCGAAGGAAAAGCCGAGCGCTGCAGAGCTCCCCTTCCCACCCCGCAGTGGCTGTTAACGTCGCGAGATGAAAATAATTTAGGTTGAAATCTCTCTCTCTCAAGTGCCGAGTTACACAGGAACTGTGGTTTAAAATGCATCCTGCAGCTTTATTTTCGTTGAACCCGTAATTTTGCTTTTCTGCGTTACGCACACCCGCTCAAGGACCCGGCTGCTTTGCACAAAGGGCACGGCAACGCGCTAATAAAAATCAATTTTATTTAGAAAGCCCGTTCCCTCCTGTACTCGGCAGAAGCCCTTGAAAATACGAAATTAAAATAAATAAATAAAAGACCAAGCGACTGTCTGAGGGGCACCGTGGGTGACGCACGGCACGGAAAGCTGCGGCGTCACCCCCTCCCAAGGACCCGTCACAGCCCCGGGCTCGCGGCTGAGGCCAGGGACAAGCAGGACCCCGGCGTCCTCCCTAAACCACCGGCAGCGAGGAGCGAGAAGGAGAAATTAATTTCCCTCAAAGCAATCAGCTAATAATCAGCCCAATACAAGTTGAGGAGCCAGTTCTGTAGCTCCTACTTCCTACGCATGCACGCCGGTCTCGTTAACATTAACGGAGTGATGTGCAATAAGAGAGATTGATTCCTCGCGCCTTTGTATTTTACCAGGGGACCCAGAGGAAACAGCGGGAGCGTTTCAGGAGCCCCGAGCCACGTGTTATTTTCCTTCATTTCGGCTGAGCGTAAGGCCTCGCGAGCAGGAACCGCAATTTTAAAGAACTGCAAATTAAAAGCAGCACCTAGTTCACATGAACCTACAGCTCTGCGCTAACGATGGCCCGTCGTTAACCTGCGGCTAGCAAACGGTTCCGCGTGTCATTTGCGCCCAGAAGCCTTTTGATTTCGAAAAGCACCACAAAAAGGCTGCGCAGCCGGACTGACAAAACCCCACGTCACCGCCCGGGTGAAAACGTCCCCGGGAGAAGGGGCTGCTTCCAAGGACGCGGCTTCGGCCCGTCCCCGCT
>NW_010553558.1:0-7804 GCF_000687285.1 Phaethon lepturus | reverse complement strand
GCAAGGCTTTCCACGGCAACAAAAACACAAGTTACCTGGGTGGCTACAATATGCGAGGAGGGGACAGCTGCCTGCAACCGCAGTCAGAGCCGAGGCCAGGAAGCAGAAGGCCCCAGCCAAGGACCCTTCAAGCAGGACAGCGCTAGGTCCCTGTGCCTCGGGAAGCATGAGCCAGGCAAACTGGCAGCTGCGTAGCTGATCCTGCCCGAGGTGAATCAAACCAGCAGCTGCGCCTGTGCTTGCTGTGCCCCCCTGCTTTCTGCACCCAGATGCTGCACTCGCTCAAGAGATGCGGCAGGCAAACTGGCAGCTGCGTAGCTGATCCTGCCCGAGGTGAATCAAACCAGCAGCTGCGCCTGTGCTTGCTGTGCCCCCCTGCTTTCTGCACCCAGATGCTGCACTCGCTCAAAAAAAAAAAAAAAAAAAAAAAGAGGCCAGTGGCTTCGGCCAAGGGCTTTGGACCAACACTTTCAGCCCTAGGCCAGGGAAGCGGTCACCAAACAGGAACAGCGGAAGGTGTTTGGTTAAGGTGGCAAGCACAGTTACTGCCCCTGACCCCATGTTTCTCAACTCGTCCCTGTGAGGACGAGAGGCAATGCCTGCAAGAATGTGATCAAGGTGCTCATTTGTGTTTTAAAAAGTAAAACAGCAACTGGCGAGCATGCAACATTACATATATCTTCAGTAAAAAGGGGAAAAAAAAAAAAAGAGGCACAGGGCTTACCTCAGCCATCGTATTCCTCTCCCTGTCGCCTCCTGCAAGCACTGTAAGCATAGCACACGTACAGGGCTGGGAGCTGACATCAGCTAAGCAGAGCAGGACACTAGCTGCTGCCTGTGACATTAATGACCTTAAGAGAGTCAAGGCTGAAGACAGACTATTTCTCACAGCCTCGCTTCATTTAGCAGCACAAAAGTAACACAGAACCAGTTTAGGTCCTTTAATCTGTCCAAGACAGGGTGCTGAAGCACAAATGATAAAACATTCTGCATTTTTACAGCAAAAATGCTACAGAAGTTTATAGGAAAAAAAAATATTTTTGTACATGGGTAAAACATTATAAATTCAAGACAACTCACAGACAAGGGGTAAATTCCCACATCTATCACTCATTTTTTAAAAAGTTCATTTGAATATGCAAGCAGTCAAAATGGCTTGCTCTCTCTTCCTTGAAATGAAAACTGTAACTTCCAAGTGGCTCACAGTACTGCGTTGCATCTTGGAATGTCCTCCGAAGGCTCCGCCAAGATAAAAGGAGAATAAAAACCCCCGGAGTCCTTTCAGATAGTCTTAGAGAGCAGGAGAAGGGAGAGGAAAGGGGAAGTTTACTCAAACTTTATCTTCTTCCCTTGTGGCTTGTGATCTCCACCTCCTCCTCTGCCTCCTCGGAAGCCACCTCCTCTACCTAGAGAGAAAATTCCGTCACGAAGCAGAGTTACAGGTATCCCCACACAGACAGCGCTGCCCTTCCAAACCCATCCTGATTCACACCAGGCGCTCTGTGGCAGCACTGCACCATAACCCCAAGAATGGCTTGGTTAGTTTTTGAGCATGCTCACTTAGAACAGCAGCATTTGTCTGTTCTTACCTCCAAATCCTCTGCCACCACCTCTGCCACCAAATCCACCTCTTCCTCCTCGGCCACCTCCTCGGCCGCCACGACCACCAAATCCACCACCAAATCCGCCGCCACGTTGAAATTCACCCTTTGGCTTGGCAAAATCAAGGATCACTTTGTTTCCATCTATCTCTCCATCCTCCATGGCTTCTTTAGCTGCTTTGGCATCTTCTGGGGAGCTAAAATCCACAAACCCAAACCTAGGGAACAGGCAGAGAAGCACAGTCAAACTCCACAAGCTCTAGCACCACCTGCAGGCACTCAACTACAGAAACAAGTGCACTTCTGCACCCACGCAGGGATCTGAACCGTGTTACTTGTAGAACAGCAGTGGCTAATCACAATCGGTGGGCGTCCCATTGTGAGTTTGCCAGTACTGAACTGTTAATATTCTTCTCGTGCGAATCCATAGGCTGCCACAGATCTGCTGGCAGGAAGGAGCTCATTGAGAAGTAACCATGGGCTGCCCACTACGAACAGACCCGAAGCTGCATCTGTAAGCTTGTTCTCTGGTTCCATGCAATTTACTGGCTTTCAATACTCACCCACATGAGCATTAGAAACACCCTGCACTGCACAAATCAGTTACGAGTGAGGCTTTCTGTAATTCCCAGGTGATGTTTAACATACCCTTTAGATGATCCAGTGTCTCTGTCTGTGACTATTCTAGCGCTTATAGAGCCTTCAAATGATTCTTTTAGCGTCTCCTCTGTGGTGTCCTCAGAAAGGCCTCTGACAAACAACGTTTTGCTTTGTTCTAAGGAAAGAACACATTGAGATCATTAAGCCTGAGCAAGGCAACCATCAGTTTCTTAACATCACATCCAGCTTACATTACTGGCTTCTAGAACAGCTCACAGGGCTAAGGGGTTTGTTTTGAAGTTAACAGCTCAGGCAATTAAAGAAGTCTTTGAAAACTTTTTCAGGACTGCAGTTAAAACCTTACGTCAAAGTACCTCCATCAGCCAAGCTGGTACTGTCAAAATTTCTCCCCCCCTTTTTAATTAGATGCTTGCATCTTATGAATAGGGATACTAACTGGACAGACACTGCTGGATCAGCACTTGACTATCTAGAGGACTTCGGCAACAGTTTCATCAGCATTTCAGATAATCAGTCATCATGTCCAGCACACTTGCTTACAATGCAAGTCTTTCACTCCACAGGCATGTTTTTTGTTTGGGTGAGGTTTTTTTGATTTTTTTTGAAGCAGCCCTAAGTTTGTATGAATGGTACACTCCTGCCGCAGCTGTCTCAAGATCAAATGATCAAACATGGAACACTTACGATTAAATCCTCCTCTTGCATTCATGTTCCCTTTCTGCCATGCTGGTGAACTGAATTCCAGTCTGATTGCTCTGCCTTCAATCTCTGTGTTGTTACAGGAATTCAATGCCTCTTTGGCATCCTCAGTTGTGGGGAATTCTACAAACGCATACCTATTTGGAGAGGAAGATTTCAGTCAGCCTGGGAGCACACGGAGTCAAGTCATTCACAATGCCAACTCAGGAGTCAGGAGAAAGGCACAACATACCCTTTAGGCCTGCCCTGGTTGTTCTGTGGCATCTTGATAGAAGAAGCTTTCTTAAACAGTTCTTGGAGAGTCTCTTCCGAAGCAGCATACGAGAGGTTGTTGACAATTAGGGTCTTTGACTCCCTCTCTCCACCTCCTATAGAGAAAACTCAGTGGTGTAAGTGCAAGTTTATCTTCCTCTAGTCATAAGATCATCTCTAGGGTCAAAGTAGTTGTCGCCCCCTCCTCATCTCAAGGTGAGGCACAAGGCCAAGCACAACACTATTTTGGCCACCTAGACTAGTTGTTTCCCCTTGTCTGAAATATGCAGTAGAGACATGAAATGCATAGGATGCAGAGCACAAATTAGGCAAAAGGTCCCTTCCTGCTATCTTACAGTTTTCATGCAGTGCTTCAACTTGCTCTGTCCCTAGCAAACTTCTGAAACAGGTGGAATTAAATCCTAAATATCATTTGCATGGATGCTACTGGTCTGGAAAAGTACCTTTCTGATGTTCTTGATGGCTCTTCTCACCAGTGAAGCCAATCACCATGGCACGACCATCGATTTCTGTGCCCTGCTTCTCCTCCAGAGCTTTGTTTGCCTCAGCTTCTGTTTTAAATTCAACATAGGCCATCCTACAGCACAGAAAAGAAGATAAGCAAATGCTTCCTTCCACGAGGAATTACATTCATGGGGAAAATGAAGAAAAATGCTTCAGAAATTAGCATTTTTCAGTACACCTAAAGCACCAGGTTCCTTAAGGTAGCTTAAGGACACAAGCTTATTAAAATATGCCAAGAGTTTGAGGAACAGCAACCATCAAACAGTCCTCTCAGCTACATACCCTTTGCTGTTCCCCTCCTTGTTCATTACTATTCGGACTTCTAGTGCGTTTTCAAACACCTCTCTCACTTCTTCTTCAGTTAAGCGGTAGGGCAGATTCTTCACCAACAGTGTTCTAGCATCTCTCTCTGCAAAGAAAGAAAAAAAGTTAACTTTCACATTACCAGCTAAAAATCCCTTCTCATCTACACTGCCAGTTCACTGAGAATTGGAGTGAATTAATCCAGCAGAAAATAAACTACAATAAGCACTCATTTCCAGGAAGACCTGTCTTAGAAGAGCAGAAAAGCAGTGATCAGTAACAAGGCAAGCCTGCTCCAATCCAAGGTCCAAATTTAACAACTTTTCTTTGATGTGCACAGCTATTCAGAGTTATGGGCTGTACCTTTCTTATTTTCTTTCACTGTTTCCTTGCTCTTTGCTTTTTCCAGTTTGATTTCCAAACCCATTAACTTCTTCCCATTCAGTTGGAGAGCTTTATCCAGATCTTCAGCAGATGAAAAGTCTACGTAGCCAAATCGCCTGAAAGAAGAGTAACCTTGCTATTTAAGCTGATCTACCTCTAGTAGCAGAGTACACGAACAGAACCAGAGGGGTCCCCACTGGTCAAGTTAGAGCGTTAATAAAATAAATGCTAACTGGCCCACATAACCAGAACAACAGCAGAGAACAACAGTTCTGTACTGGAGTGGCAGCTCTTCCTTTAGGGAGATGCTGTCTGAAAATGCCGCAAACCAGGCAATATTACATTTATCAGCACCGTGCCTCTTCCACCTTCCATACACTATCAGTCAATCATCTTGAAGGGAACCAGCATCAGCGCAGTTATACCTCTCCAAACAAATTACTATCAGTTAAAAGAAATAAGCAGCAAAGTTCTACCAGTGAACTCACTTGGAAGCACCAATTCTGACATCTAAAACTTCGATATTTTTCTTCCCAAAGAATTCCTTGATGCCAGTCTTCAGTTCTTCATAATCCTTGCTGGGGGTCAAATTTCCCACAAAGAGGGAGAAAGCTGAAGTGGGCCCTTTAAATGAAAAGATAATGAAGTTTTTCTTTTTTTTTTAAAGGCAGTTAAAAAAGAACTGTAAGCCAGACTTCAAACAGCTTTAGCACATCAGTTTCTGCTCAAAAGTGACATCATACTTCAGTATTAAGTCCCTTATAATCATCATTTGTGCTGGGGAAAAAACCCACTGAGCATTCTGTCCCTTCAGTTCGGTGCCTCACCCAGTCCAGTAACAGTCCACCAAACAAGCATCGCTTGATGTTCCCACACCACCTACCATCCATTTTCTTTTTCTTGGCCTCTGGTGCACTTTTATTGGCCATTTCTTTCTTCCTCTTTCCAGGTGCTTCCTTGACAGGTTCTGCAATAAAGAACAATCAACACTGCAATAAATGTACAAAACAATTTTTCCTATACTGGATCAATACAGGAGCATTAATCTTTAGACCTTCTCTTGTCACTGAAGCCACTGTTCCTCAACCCAAAGGACCATGATAGGACAAAAATTTTATTCAAACATCTTTTCTGTTATTAGAGAGTTATGGTCTCAAAAACATTTAAACTCACTTTCATCCTCACTTTCTTCCTCAGCATCCTCTTCATCATCATCCTCTTCATCTTCCTCCTCCTCATCATCCTCCTCCTCCTCATCATCCTCATCTTCAGAGTCTGCCTTGGCTTTCACTGGTCCGGCCTTTGCTGGAGTAGGTTTCTTCACTTGAACAGGGGTCGTGTCCATGGCTTCATCTTCAGATTCTGAAATAATTTGAGCACAAGATTTCAGACATGTTCAAGATTAAGCCCCTTGAGATTAAGAAAAGAAAATTTTGTGAAATAAATACTGTTTTTCATGCCTCCTTAAGTTTTTATGTTCTCAGAAAAGGAGATTAACATCTTTATATTGTTTATAAAATCTGCCTCTCCCTCAAGTTTTACTGCATTAAAAAACAGTACCTGTATCCCAACGGGAAGTTTTACTAGCAATAGGGGAAAAAACACCCACTTGGACACATCTGATGGACACTAGTAGCCAACTGAAATCAGCTGGGCACTAAATGGAAACACACACATACACATACTCTGTATCATTCCCATTAACCCATTAGGTTACACCCCTCTAGCTCTCTCTGAGCATTTATTAGTTTAATATCTTCTAATTCTTTTTTTTAAAGAGTCAGACAAAGTTTCCTAAATCCCACATACCATCATCTTCCTCTTCATCATCCTCCTCCTCTTCCTCCTCCTCCTCTTCTTCAGATTCTTGCTTTGCTGGCACAACTGCAGGCTTTTTGGCTGGTACTGCTGCAGGTTTTTTGGCTGCAGGCTTCACAGGCATTGCCGGTTCCTCTTCCTCATCTGCAACAGTAGTACAGCAAGTGTTTACCCACACCACTCAGCCTTCAAACTTTACTAGTAAAGTACTTTGTTTCACAAGATTTTGGCAAAGTTCAAGACAGAATGATCAGGAAACTAGAAGATGCTTCACATGCTGCATGTAAACACGGCTGCATCCCAAGTTCTCCTCCAAACTTAACTGATTCCCCACCGCCTTTTAATCACTGACACCCCCCTCTTGCAAGCATTAAATCATACTAAACTTTCAATTCCAAAGGTACTCAAATTCAGCGACTTGATTGGACCAGCTTTAGTCAACTTATGCAAGGATGAACGCATATTTGAGAAGTAACTTACCAGAGTCTTCTTCCTCGTCATCGTCGTCCTCATCTTCCTCGTCATCATCATCTTCTTCCTCCTCACTCTCTTCCTTCTTGGCATTCTTTCCATTTTTCGCTCCTTTGGTTAGGACAGCAGCCTTTTTAGGTGATGGAGCAACAGCCTTTTTAGCTGGAGTAGCCACAGCCTTCTTGGCAGGTGTAATTGCCTTTTTTGCAGGAGTAGCAGCCTTCTTTGCAGGGGTAGCAGCCTTCTTCGCTGGTGTAACTGCTGCTTTTTGTTGTTTCTTCTGAGGGATCATCTGAAATACACATTAGTTTAAGACTTCTATGCTGGCCCTTTAACCTACTATTACTTCAGACAAATATATAGCAAGTACAATCTAAAGCACATTCTTCTGACAGACTTAAATAATTAAGTTTCTGTTGAATGACCTTTGTTGCCTATTCTGTTATTATATTAATAAGCTCAAAACCAGCTTTTTCATGCTTTTAACAGACTACTTATGGATCATTAAAGCACCTCCAAATTGCCTGGTCCCGAAGCAAGACCGGTGGCCCCTCTAGTAGCATTGAGTAGCCTGAAATTTTTAGTCTTGCATATTATTTGTGCGTGATAAATCACTTATTGCTGACGCTCTACTCGAGTAATGAATTATCCAGCTGCTCACCAGCACTAGGAACAGCTTTAAGATGCCAGCAGTCCTTCCAAAGCTTGGAAGTACAGCCTCAGCAGCTAAGCTAGTCTTCCCCACACTGCTTTCCTCTCATGAAATCGGGTTTATTCTTTGGCCACCCTGAAGAACACCAACTGTTTATTCATTTGGTTCTCTACCACATACTATGTACCCCCACAACCCTAAGGACACTTCCAAAACACGTGCGTCCTTTCGGCTTTGTTCCTTAGATTGATCACCTCCTCTCCGCTGCTTTCCTCTAGCTCAGAGGACTCTTCATCCTCGCTTTCCTCGACCTTTTTGGGGGGAGGAGCCATTTTTTTTTGTTTGATCTGGTTCTTGGGAGTCTGAAAGAGAGAGTCGAGCAGTTAGGTGGCGTTCCCTTCCCCGCCCAGGAGCCAGCGGCACGTTCAGGCCCCGAGGCGCCCCGGACACCGGCGGGCGCGGGACAATTGTCCCCACC
>NW_010553557.1:0-1028 GCF_000687285.1 Phaethon lepturus | reverse complement strand
GAGTTTTCTTTGTACTCCTCTCCTTTAATATTAGAGCACATATTGAAACGATAAACACAATGAAAAGCACAAAATATTTCATCAGTGTTGTAACTGTATATTTCCTTTATTCTGAAGAAATATCAAGTTTTGAACGGTGCACAGAGGCAGCAACTTCTGCTTTGGACGCCACTCTCGTTATAAAGACAGCATTGTTACAGTTAAATCTAAAGACAATTTTTAAAAAGCATTAGATGTCAGAAAAGGGGGGAAAAAGCTTACCGTCGAAAGACTGCTGCAGGTTCCAGCTCAGTCTGAAACTGCAGGGAAAAGTGGAGCAGCTGCTGAACAAAAGTTTTAGATTTTTTTTTTTTAGAAAGTCTGCAAAACTAATTTCCCACAAAATAGGACTCAATTTCCGTTTAAGAAACTAGCTCTTGCAAATCTCATACAATTCCTGATTTTTTCCAATAGCAATTGAAATTCATTTTATCTTTTGCACATGGACCCAAGAATTTAGACTTAAATTGCAGAAGCGCAATGGTTTTCCTTTTTCTTTTTTTTTTAATTTAATTTTGATTTGGGGGAGGAGGAGGAGGAAGGTAGAGCGAGGAGGAAGGGCTAAGAAACAACACGTTTAGTGGGCACCCCTTTGGTCAGTGATCAGTAAGTGCGTTATCCTAATTTAAACTAGTTAACAGCCGCTTTCGTGGCCACTGTTAAATCCACCACACGCATGTTAAAGCAAAAAAAAAAAAAAAAGCCAAGCCCAGACTCCCTGGGATGTCCCTCTCGAGCCACCTAAGGACCGCAACGAAGAAAATGAAGATACAGGGAATAAAAATTATGCGAGTTCAGGGTGTGAGGGGGCAGGGGGCAAGAAGGGAAACCCGTCTTTCTCCGGCCAGATTTGATCACCCGGTGGGCGCCGGCGGTCTCGTTACAGAAGCAGCCCCCTGATGCTGGGGGGGACAGCCGCGGGGGCCTGCGGAAAGCCGGGGCCGCGCTGCGGCCCGTCCCGGGGGCTGGGGCGGTGGGTGCGAGCGGAG
>NW_010553556.1:5767-8534 GCF_000687285.1 Phaethon lepturus | reverse complement strand
CCGCCCCGCACCTCCCCGCGTCGGTACCGCGGAGAGGAGAGGAGCCGGCTGCTGCAGAGGTGAGACCACGGCACGCTGCTTCGGGAGGGCTGCACGTCCCTGCCGGTGGGTGCTCGGGAGGGCTGGTTAGAGAAGGAGCTCTTGCTCTTCCTCCAGCACCCTGCGACCCCACGGGGACTGACGGCAAGTGGGGCCCAGGGCAGGGAGCCCGGGTAGAACAGAACAGCGGGGAAGTGCTCCGCTGAATTCAAACCAGCTATTTATTGAATGCCCGATTTCCTTTGAATTCACAAAAGACATAGTGTAAAGCTGTGCACAATCAGCTCTTTCTATTGCATTATTTATTATTCATTACCTCTCCAGGGGACTGAAGATGCTAAATGTGTCAGGCTAGCACTTTGTAGGAGACAAGAAGCATTCTGTCACTGAAGATACTCTCACTCTCCTTCCCTTGAAGATGATCACATTTAGAGGAAAAATTCCAGTAACAGGAGGACTATCTCAAGTAACGCAGGACACATCTCTACAAACATGTTCTCTGCAAAAATGAATTGCATTCTTGGTTTACTACCCTTGAAAGAACAAAACTGGCAAGACCCCATGCCTTTAAACTTACATTAAAAGGCCCTTGTTACTCTTCATTGCCGTACGCCCTTTCCCCATTCTGTATAATTGCTTCGAGCCCTACACCACCGCACAGTGCACGACGTGCCAGGTTCATCTGCGGTGGCAGGTGGGTCACAGGTGGGCAGTGCCGCGCCGTCTCCCTCCAAACGCAACGGGGTCTCCAGGCGGTGCAAGAGCCCCCACGCTCGCATGCGCCCTGCTTGCTGGGAGCCCCAGTGTTCCCAGTCTCTGGAGCAAATCTTGTACCCAGGGCCTGGCTGGGGCAATTATTGGTCCTTGCAGGGTCCTGCAGCATCGAGCTCAAGGGGCTGCGTTTTGTCTGGGATGGGTGATTACTTAGTTCATTGACTCTTGCCAGAGCAATGGACACCACAAAACTTGACCCTTCTCCATAGAGAAGCCGTCAGAGGTGATGCGCATAACCACCCAATGATGTTCCTGCTGCTTGCACCACCAGTGCTACTAAAAGCAGTAGCTAGTGGTGTATTCTGAAATACACGAATTAATATTATAGTTTGGTAGCAGTCAACATGCATTCTGGAGAGAGAAGTGCTTTTTTACCAAATGTGCTGTTGTTCTTTGAGAAAACCAGCAACTAAGTGTGATCTGCTTGATCTCGGATTTTCAAAATTCAGTTAATGAGGCTCTACACCGGAAAGCTCTTGTGGATCCCAGGCAGAAGTCCAGCTAAAATGTAAAGTGCGCAGTAAGCAAGCAGCAAGTAGTGAGTCTCAGCAGCGATGAGTGACACCGGCGAGAGCAGTGCCATGTCTTACATCTCTTGTAAATGGAACTGAAAAATTGGGAAGCTACAGAAAAGATCTGGAAAAAAATAATTTGAAGTTGAATGAAATGCCTGACAGTGTAAATTTGAAGAGCTCCATATATTAAAAGTACCAGAAAAAGACCATGGTGTGACTTGATCACTGTGGCAGGACATCAAAGGAGAAAAACCCTATTTACTGACCCGATCCTTACCCTAGCTGGGAAAGGCATAAGCAGCAGCAGCGTCTGAAGCTGAACCACACGTCGGGCTCTGTCCCTGCGCGGGGGACGCATCAGCGGCAGCCCTCCCTGCCCCGGCAGCCCAGCTCCGCAGTGCCGCGGCCCCTGTGCCCGGAGCAGCGTCACGGGATGCCATTCCCTGCCTGGCGCACGGGGCAGGCCGGGCCGGGCGTCCAGCGGCCCCGCAGACACTCCGATGTATTGATCCTTAATACTTTCCCTTCAGCTTTTGCTGGTTTCTTCCTCCAGGAAGACCTTTTTTACCTCACTTGATGTCTTCACCTCCTTCGGACCGTTGCCTTTCACCGCTTCCTTTGTTCATTTTATACAGCACGATCAAAAATTTACCTCTGCTGTGACATGTTAGTGACATCTGCTAGACACCCGGGACGTGCTGCCCGTTTGTCCCTTGCACCCCAAGCCGCGTGCAGAGGAAGTCTGCTCCGGTGTGCGGATGTACACGGAGCCGCGGAGTCTTCCCTTTAAGCGAGCACCCCTCCCTGCCACCAGCCTCCAGCGCTCAGCCACACCAGCACACGGAACAAAACCTGAAATTCCCAAACTTCCCTCTACACAAAATGTATGTAAGAATTGCAAAGTATTTGAAAGTCACTTTCGAAGAGTTTAGGAGGAGTTAATGTTTTCTAATCAAGTCAATAAGCTGTTACGGGGCTTATTTTCCTGCTGTTGCAGGTTACTTTCTCTCCATTTCACAAATACATAAGGGGAACCGTAAACAGAATTACTTACCCGTATCCCACTTTAAAATAACTGTAGTCCCATCAGAACTGAACTTGGCACAAATTAAAAAAAAAGGAAATTTGCACCTCTTGAACTTATATTTTCACAGTTATTGCCGATGCTTCCCAGAAATGCCCCTCTGGAGCATTTGCGCCATCTCAAGCGCGCACCTCTGGCTCTGTTCGTAGCAGGAGCTGCGCAGCCTCCTCAGCACTGCCAAGTCACCGGCAGTATTTATACACCTTCTTCTGTGCTTGGACCGGAGGGGTTTATAACGTTTGGCAGAAATTTAGAAACGAAGCCAAAGCCGGCGACGCTTGGCCGTCCGGCCCGCCGTGGTCCACAGCGTCGGGAAGGTGCAGGGGGACGCAGCGAGCACGGCTCCTCCTCGGCG
>NW_010553556.1:5366-5736 GCF_000687285.1 Phaethon lepturus | reverse complement strand
CTGGAGACCCGCCAGCACCCACGGTCTCTCCTGCCTGGGCTCATGTCCTGGCGACCGCTTAGGTGATGCAGATGTAGGTATGAGGACAACGGCTCCAGACGGGCTGATCTGGTGCTTTTAGTGCTCCTTGGCGTTTCAGGGTCAGGCCAGTGGCACGTCTGCCTGCAGCTCCGGCAGCTCTCCTGCAGACCCGCACCTTCTCGTGCGATGTATTTTCAGCTGAGACACGAAAATAAAAAGGAAAGCTCATAGTGGCAATGTCAAAGCCCCGTCCCCAGAGCCTCCATCAGCCCTGCGCCGTGGCTGGTGCCTGCGGGGCACGGGCAGCCACTCCCGGAGCCCGCGGGGCAGGGCACGAGGGGACACGCGG
>NW_010553556.1:0-5345 GCF_000687285.1 Phaethon lepturus | reverse complement strand
GGCTCACAAGCAGGTCAGGGATGGCAGCGGAAGACCACCCATGTCTGCATCACCCACTCCACAACTGATTTTCTGGGACCAGGCTTTCTTTCTGAAGCTCCACAACCGTGATTTCTACAGCGCGTTCAACCAAGCAAAGGGAGGCAATGCCCTAATTGTTCCCATTTCGAACCCATTTCCCCAGTCCTGCTGCATCCCCAGGAGTCGAGGTGGGGGGTGAGATGTGCGTGCTGCCTGAAACCCCTACAGCTGGTTTCCCTCCGGGCTACTGGATTTCCACGCCCGTTGGACACAGGCAGCGGCTGGATGCTCGTGATAATCCCAGGTCCACACTCAGCCTCTCCCGCCCTGCCGGGAGCTCAGGGCGGCACGGGCACAGCAGGCAGACCTGCCAGCCGCTCGCTGCAGCCGGGGTGCTGCCTGTTTTTCTGCACGACGTGTCTGTCCCTGACCCCCCCATTGCGGCGGGTAGCAGAGACCTCGGCAGACAGTCCATTCTCAGGAGCTCACCAGGAGAGTTTCACAAAGGCGAGAAGCTTGTTGTTGAGACAAGGTTCGGGAGACACCTGAATTCATGATTCTTCTGCTGTTTTCGTCCCCCTGAGGTGCAGCTGCTCCACATCCGAAGAAGCTGCAGGTGACCTGCGTCAAGCTGCGGTGCAAATCCCCTTGGGCACGAAGGCAGCGTAACTGCCTGGTGTACAGACCAGCACCGGGACATCGATGCCATGGCCATGGCAAGTTTACACCTCCCTTTGCCAGCTGCTGCAGCAGTTCTTGTGGAGGTTTCTGACAGAAATACCGATGCTGGCTTGGCTGGAGCCTGAAATGCACGTGAGCCCTGGAAGCAACAGCAGGACAAGAGCTGTTGGCGTCTGAAGGGTACAAAGGTCTGTCCAAAAACGAGTTTCTTGCCGCCACTCAAGAGGAACCCCAAAGATGTAGTGAAGATGGGACAGTGTCCCTTGTCCCCTGTGTCGCACCAGAGATCCTGGCCCCCCCACTTAGATATGCATATCTGGCGCCTGTGAGGCTGTGTCAGAGGGAATGCACAAATCAACTTGCTTAAGGATTTTGTCAATAAGGGTCACTTCACCTTTCTGTAAGATCTGACATTGAGTTTTAAGACACTTATTTCCATACACTGGAGCTGGATGATGGTGATAAAGTGTCTCTGAAGCTCTTCTAGCTTGTGGTGGGGTCCAGGCAGGAGCCTGGATTGTCTAGGAGTAGCAGAAGCTGAAAGTTGGCTTAAACCAAATCTTTGGTGCAACATTTTGTGGCAGTGGCAGTGCAGCATAGTAGGACAGCAAAATTATTTTGAAGAAATGTTGCTTCTACCCAACACCCTCTAGCATTTCTAATTGCTGTCTGCTCAGGATGAGGGGCCGGGGCATCGGCCTCGCTGCCTCCCCTTGTCCTACATGGCGTCTGCTTCGAGCTCCCTCCTGCAACATGCCCTTCCCACCTCTTAAAGACTTCTCCAGCAGTGACATCTGGTCACTGATAGACCTTTTTATCACATGAATTTGTTCAGCTCCTCTGTGATGGGGATTTGTACTTCAGCATCTATAGCAGCATATGGCAGTAATTTCCCAACCCACCCAGGGGCTGTGTGACAAACACACTGCCGCATGTTTCTTTTAAGCTTAGGCCAGCAAATTTCTTTGGATGCCTCCTGTTGTGAGAAACGCTCAATAAATGTTCCTCGTGTACCCTGTGCTCGTCACCTTGCTCTTGCTGATGGCCATCCACAGCCCAGGCAGGCAGCTCCAGCAAGGGGACTGCAACCACGTCAATCCCCCGTGCACATGTGCAGACACATGTGCGTATAACACTGGCACGCGTACGCACACCCACGTGCATCCTCAGCCCGTCGCTGGCACGCTCGTCCCTTGCCTGCGAGGCCTCACCTGCCCCTTTCTCTCTGAAGCAATTACCCCGCTAAGCTGCTTCATGTTTACTGCTAAAATAAAAAGTACACTCCAGAAAGGGGCACTAGCTGAGCGGCATTGTCCCCGAATTGCAGACGGAGTGAAGGTTTCCCCAAGCGCCGGGGAGGCGATTGGGCATTTGACTGCTGTGCCGGTACGTGGGCTACCTCTATGGCAGGTGGACTTTAAAGAACTCCTGCTTCAGGGGGAAGAGCAAAGCAATACAAAAGCAATCTGCTGGTGCCACGCACCGCTCTGATATGCAGTGCAGAGATGAATTCAGAGTTTGAAGAGAAAGAAGAATAGTGAAGAAAGCAAAACTAAGTGAAAAAACCATGCTGGTCTGCTGATGTTTTGAGGCTTTCAGAAGTGCTTTGTAAAAGCAGTCTCGTTGGTCACGTTCCCTCAGAAGTTCAATATCACTCATACCTGTAAATGTGAATGAACTGCAGAGTTTCAAGGGAGAAAAGTAACAGGACTGTAATGTGATTTGCTTTACACTGTGGGTGGTAAAACCCTGGTGGCAAGGGACATCAGAAAAGTCTACAGTTCTTCTGTTGACCTTGGTCTATTCCTGGAAAAGAACAGACCTTCCCTCCTTCCAAAAGGGTGTTCCTCTTCAACAGAAGAACAGTGGATGTCAAGACATATTAAACCATAGCATTGCCATGAGATAAATATAGATGCGGTGGGAGGACAGCCTTTTTTTTCATTGCTGTTCAACATTTGTGTTTGTGAGGAGCGGCAGCTTGAGGAGCAGAAGGCTCCTGCAGGAGCAGGTACAGTGCACATGCGCCTGCTTCTGGCAACGCTCAGGCCTCCAACTCAGCCAGGTTCTTCTAGTTCTACAGATTTATTTCTGCACGTGCCGTTTGGCATGGTGGGATCGACCCAGAAAAAAGAAAAAAAATAGTTATCACCTACAGCCAAATGGTGGATAATTATACATAAATATCCATGCAAATGAAAAAATAATACATTAATTATAATAGTGACAAAACACAATAAAGTGCTGGATTGCCCATCTTTTACATACTCAGATCAGGAGAGATGACTTTCTAGAAAATCCTTGCACCCACACCAGATTTGAACCATGTTGATATTATTTTCCATCTTGTTTTTTTAAGTATCACTAAGGTTTGTAACTATTTCTTTCAACTCGTTCCCAAATCCCTCAGCATATATGTAAATGTAGGCTAGTTTTCCCTGCAATTGCATTTTCACTGCACATCTACATTTTTCTAATTGATTTGGATAAAATTTGCAGTTTCAGTACCTATTGACTCCTTATTTGAAAGTCCTTCTGCATCTCTTCACAGCTCATCTTTGCCTCTGCACCCTCTGTCTCCAATCACCAGAGTCTGTTACCACATCGTTCACTCTTCTTTCATTTATGGATATCTTGAATTCCTCACGCCTTAGCACAGGTCTCTCTGGGATTTCAGGGGAGATTTTTTTTTCCACTTGAAAATTATATTTCGCTGCCCACACTCCATCCTGTCTTTAGGCATTGTTTTATCTAGGCAGAGGCTTTCCTTCTCATGCTCTGGCTATTTAATTTCTTTAGGATCCTTTGGTGAACGCTTTGTTAAACACCCTGTGGAAATCCCGGCATGTTATATCAGCTGGCTCACCCTTGCCCACGCACTTGTTGACTCTTAAAGACTCCCAGTGTCCAGGGTGTACCTTTACAAAAATAGGCTTGTGCACTCCTTGCCTGACTCGGGTGCCTGTCAGCCCTTTCATCCTGTTCGTTATCACCAGGGTTATTAATTTGACCCGGCACACACTCAGCTTACTCGTCTGCAGCCCAGCTGATCTCTCCCAGAGACCCGTCATGAGCGGGCGTTGCAGCGGGCGGTCGCCTAAGCCCTGGTGCTCCGACGGGCTGAAAACAGTTTAGCTCCATGGTCAGATTTGATGCGGACGCAGTCCGAGCTCCCAGCATGACCCCGGAGGAGGGATTGCAGCGTTATATGTATTTATAACAGCTCCTAGGTGAAAACTGAGTAGTGTTTCTTTCTTCCATCAAAATGCTAGTTATGTTTGCTCTCCAATATTAATGTTTTACCGTAGCGCCGATTTGCATTTTCATTGAACTGGCTGCAATTAGCAGCTAGCATTTACGTGAGTTCCCTGCATCAATATCCATATTTTTATATATATAATGAAGTAAACCACACTGAAAGATCATCTTAAGTTTATTTACTGTGGCCATTCTGTACTGTTTAGATCTGCCAAAATCATTAGGGCATTTTAATTGTTTTATCATTATTCAGCCAAAGTACCACATACCCTTTCCAAAGACCATGCGTACAGATGAAATTGCAGAATATGATTTGAATCTTTACTAAGTATTGAATCTGCTACCGGATGGTTCTAACTGCCAATAATTTTCTTTAAAAAAAAAAAAATTCAAAAGAACAACTGATGTCCTCTACAAATAAAAGTTTGTGACTCCTTGTGGTTTTAGTTTGGTTTTTTTATACCCCCTTTCAATGGGAGACTATATATTCCTTACTTGATTTTACCAGTAAATTTTGCAGTGAAGCACAGTGGTTGTGGCTTTGTTATTGCCCAAATGCCACTAAAACCATTGGGGATGGGACTTATTTACAGAGCACAAATCAGTCTTTCTTTTTTTTCTTCCTTCTTTCCTTCCTTCCTTCCTTTCTTTACTTCTGTCCTTCCCTGCTTCTCTCCTTCTTTTAACCATCTGAACATATTCTGTCTAATTTATTTGACGGACTTCATTAGTATTTTGTTTCTGTACTGCTGGACGGTGAAAACACCAAGAGGCACTTGATAAGGCAAAACAAAACAAGTAGGTTTCACCACTGAGGTCCTTCAGCACTCAAGCATTAGAGATCTTGTTGCAAAGTACAACAGGGATTTTGAAAAAATCACTTGGGACACAGGAGAGGGTTACACTCTTGCTCTGTGTTTGGGATGTCTCATCCCACCCATCTAAATGAAGGCTCTTCTTGACGTTTAGTCCTGCAGTCAGAAACCCCTTGCATTTCCTACAATAGCAGTGTTCATAGTGAGGCCTGATGAGGAGCAGCTCAGAGGTTTCAGACCACTGCTCCTGTGGGACTCCCGCCTTGAACATCTCTCCCCAGAATACATGGGCTTGGTTTGAAGAAGTAAGGTTACCCCTCTGGGTCACTTAGAATCACAGAATCACAGAAGGGTTTGGGTGGGAAGGGACCTTTCAAGGCCATCTAGTCCAACCCCCTGCCATGAGCAGGGACATCTTCAACTCGAGCAGGTTGCTCAGAGCCCCGTCCAACCTGACCTGGGATGTTTCCAGCGATGGGGCATCCACCACCTCTCTGGGCAACCTGGGACAGGGGTTCATGATTTCTTCCTTAGATCTCATCTAAATCTCCCCTCTTTTAGTTTAAAACC
>NW_010553555.1:0-305 GCF_000687285.1 Phaethon lepturus | reverse complement strand
GCACCCAACAACCCCCCAACGGACACCCCAGCACCCCCAACACCCACACCCAACACCCCAACACACAACACCCGCACCCAACATGCACAACACCCCAACAGACACCTCAGCACCCAACAACACCCCAACACCCACACCCCACACCCTGACAGCCCCAGAGCAACAGGGCCGTGCAACAGCGCCGGGCACCCCCGGGACGCTGACACGAACCCCCGGATGCCGCGCGTGACCCACGCGACACGGTGTGACGGCACCACAGCTGTGTGCCGCTGACACGGCTGCGACACCGCGCGTGACACGCCGGG
>NW_010553554.1:0-12436 GCF_000687285.1 Phaethon lepturus | reverse complement strand
GTGGACAGGGCAGTGATTGTTTCAGCACCATCCACTCAATTTTACAGCTGTGAAGAAGGGAGGCCTCACTCCTACAGCACTCTGGAGCTGAATCCTCAGGGCTGATTTAGCACTGGGTGGACATTAAGCGGCTCTGAGTAGCTGCTCAGGCGTTTTTTGGGCTAAAACAAGCAAACAGTGAGAGGGAAGAAGGAGCCCCTGATGTAGAGCAGCTGTTGGAGAGGGGCCATGCAGCAGAGGGGCTGCCCCATTACTACCTCCCCACCCCACGCTGATACTTTCCAGGAAAAATCTGGCTCCTTTCACTTTGGCAGAGGTTTATTTTTGGAAGGTTTAATAATGTCCGTGGTGCGCCTGTCGCTCACGCAAAATACAGACCCTCTATTTGTATTTATAGGCAGGATTAAATATAAATCTGGCTCCGCTCCAGCTGGCTCTTGCACCAAACGTCTTTGACACCAGCACCATCCAAAGCCATAAAGCCACTGGCCAGGTGGCAGTTTTACAGCTCCTGTAAATGAAACGCAGACCTGGCTAGACCTTTCTGGGACTGACCTCCCCCTGCACAAACGGCCATTGATGCTAGGCGTAAACGTGGCCATGGCACGTGCCGCGACGGGGTGGCTGACCCGGGATGGTGGCCCAGCATGACTGCTGCTGCTCTGAGACAACCTGAGATGCGAGGTCTGATCAGCCGGTGGCCTGGTTTGGAGACCCGATTCTCCTAACTGTGAAGGAAGAACTGGGGAAAGCGTCCCGGGACAGAGAGCAGTGAAGGGTGTCTCCTGGGGAGGCTGTGGACTGGGGCTGAGCAGAGTCAGCCTGAGGCAGTGGCCTGGGGAAGCTGATTTCACAGGCCTCTGAAAATGAGGTGGGATGGAGATTCAGCCCCTGTGGTCCACAAAGGGTGCTGCCTCCTGCGGGTATACTGGTAAACAGGTTTGTACCCACTTTGACATGATCTGGAACGGTTTTATACCTCTAGCAACTGTTTGCTTCATTTATTAAAAAAACAAGTGATAACACCAAACCAACCCTTCGCCCCGATCCCTGCCCGCTCCCTGGTGTCCGGGAGCCTGGTGATTACAGGAGGTGCTACCCAGATCTCCGACAGAAAGAAGCCGGACAATGAAGCTCTCCAAACAAATGTCACACCATGAAAGGGGCTCGGTGTGTTGCAGGAACTGCAATAGCACTGTCTGAATAGGTCTGAATGGAGGGACATTTAGCACTGGCGGGAGGAGGGCTGGGAGGACGAAGGTGACCAGATTACTGAGTTATCAAGATGCCAGCAGAGAGACAAAGGAGGGCGAGTAGGTCCTGACCATGCTCAGGGGTGGGACAGTACAGGCAGACCCGTGGGCTCATGCTACAGGCGGGACAGGGCAGCACAGTCCTGCAGGGCACGGTGGCAGTGGCCTGGTGCTGGGCTGGAGGTGTATGGCCAGCTTTTCCAGAGCTCTCCGTTCTCTCTGTGCTTTGCTGGGTGCCTGTGGAAACGGAGTACATTAGTTTCCCCTAGTGTTGGGGTACCAAGAGTCCAACAAGTCCCTGCCGTGCTGTGTTTTAAGGAAGGCCTCCTCTCCTTTCCCAAGGCTCAGGACTCACGTGCACTAGAAAGCATAGTTTGGCTTTGACTAAATTCAGACGAATTCAAATTGACCTTCCCCTGGGAAGGGAAGAAGATGGATGAGCACAGATAGGAGGAAACACATTCAGGAGAGACTGCTCTCAAGAAAGGCAAATAGGGTGTGTTAAAGCCCTGAGTGCCTATGGACAAGTGGCTTGAAAAATTGACTCAATTTTTCCCCCCTCAAGTGTGTCTTCACAGGTCCGCTACAGTTCAGGGTCACTTGAGTCCAAAGCTTCATACCCTCAAACCACGAATACCCTTAGCAAACTGCAGCGCAGGGCTAAGGGTATTCGTGGTTTGAATGAAGAAATCTGAAAAATGGCCACTTGAATGAAGAAATCTGAAAAAAAATAATATGTGTTCTGCACCACAATTACAGGTAGTGAAGGTATTTGAGGTGGCTAGTAAACAAGTCAAATAATAAATAGAACTATTCAGTCAGCAAACAGCTGCATGATTATAAATAGTAAAATCTACCCCAGCCCAAAGCCAGCTGAGACCCAACAAGATATACTTATTAAGGAGTGATTTTTTTTGTGTGTACATTTTTTTGAGGGAGGTTGAAAATATTTTTCCCACTCCGTATTTTAGGAAGGTGACATGTCCCTGGTGGATTTCAAAAGCTAACCTCTCGGGTATGTGATCTCCATGCCAAGACACTGAGTCACGAAAAGCGTGGAGGAAGCTGTTTCAAATCCAGACAGGGGATAAAACAGCTGTAATTGAGCGGCCAGCTCAGCTCCGTCTGCTAATAACCGCACAGCCTCGTCCCTGCCCTCAGCCATACAAGCCGAGAGCTTTGCTCACTGCCACTTTCACATGCTCTTTGGTTATTGCTTGGGGTCAAACTTGTCCACACCTATTCCGTTCTGAATGAGTGCTTGTGTCCGGGCCAAACCCGGGTTCAGGGAGTGTGCTTGCAGGCCTGAGCGCTGTCCTTCCTCCGTTGTGCCCGGTGGGAGCTGACAGCCTCTAGGCACGTCTGCTGGACCCTTGGGCTTGCAGGGACACTTGGCTGCTCTCTGTTCCTTAAGCTGCAAACTTCAATTTATGTATTTGTCCTCCCATAAGTTTCTGGTATATAGTGTGCTGTAGCAGCGGGGAATATCTTCCATTGTGGTCCCACCTTTTTGTTTGGTGCGTGTGGGGTTGCTTATGCCCGTTGTGGGGTTGCAGAATGGAGGGATTTTGTGATCTGTAGGGATGGTACACAGCACCCGTAGGGTCTAGGTACTGGGGAATCCCAGGCTGTTTGCCTGAGGAAGTTTCTGCCTCTGGCTGCGGGTCTTTATATCACGGTGGTGGAGCAGGGGCAAGAGAAAAGGCACTCTGCCTGCTTCTCAGCTGGTGCAGCTCCTCGCCTGACCCGTTTCATGGCTGCTGATACCAGCCAGAGCGTGAGCTGCAGGCACGTTGCTCCTTCTGCCTCTGCTCCAGAGCAGGATCCCCCAGCCAAGGGGTGGGATGGGTGGCCAGGGACAGGACCCTTGTTACCCCCAGCAGGTAACTCTGATGTGTCTCACGATTCAGACTGTTGGCTGAAAGTGCAAGCCACGTTTAGGAGCATAATCTTCATGGTCCAGTTCAGAAGCTGAGCTGAATTTCCCAGCTCTGAGTGCCCTGCCAAGAGGGCTTCAAGCTCTCTCTCTCCTGGAAAGCACCCTGGGGTGCCACCCGGGCTGAGAGGAGGCGGGAGTATGGAGGAGGTGGGGATGGGACAGGGCAGGGGGAATGCAAGAGAGAGATGGAGATGAGAGGAGGAGGATGATGAAATGTTAAGGGACAGCGAGGAGAGGAGGTGGGAGCGCAGGCAGAGAGAGGGGGAACGGTGAAGGCAGGGGTGGGGATGGAGGAAGGGTTTCTCATTTCCAAGGGAAGATGGGCCAGGGAAGGGGAAATGGAAAATCAAAGGAGAGATGGAGAAGAAGAGGAAATGGCCAAGGAAAAATAAAGCCACAGCAGTGGTTAGCCTGGGGAGATTTCTTTGCTCGTGCCCCTGGTCTGGTAGTCCTTAGCCCTGGGCGTGCTGCTTGCGGGGCTTTGAGTCACCACTGATACCAGCATCTCTCACCGCACGCCTGGGGAGCGTGTCCGGGGCTGCAGCCCGGCCCCGGCCCGCCATGGAGGCAGAATGGTCCACAGCCAGTTTCACTGCCGTCTGCCCGGCGGGGTGGGCTCCGGCTTTGCAAGGACAAGGAGCTGCTTTGGGAACAGTCTGACTCAGGAATCCCGTATTTTTCTCCCCCTTTTGTTTTGCTGTTCTCTTCCCCCTCCTCCTTTTTCTTTGTCTGCTAATGCACAGCAGATGGGAGGAAATGCCATTTTAAATGCCACAGCATCCTGATGAAACCGATGGGTTATGGCAATCTTGGATGAATCATGGCATTGTTGTGCGTACACGGCCCGCTGCGGCTCGCCTCGCTTGGGCAGCTTTCTGCCTACAATTTTGCAAATACACTGAGACTCGTTTAGGCGTCCACGCCAGCTCGGTGGCAGGTGCCCTCCAGGACCTGGGTGTTCAAGTCACATTAATTAATTAACCAGCCACATATGTAGAGGCAAAACCGAGCCCGCAGTGCTTTACCAGTGGCGAAACCAGCAGCTAGCTTTGAAACATCTGGTCGGCATTGCCTTTGGGGACATGGGGGTTATAAATTACGCTCAATTCCCATGTTATGTTTATAGGATTTCCGCACAAGGTGCAAGAACAGAATCGAGAGAACCTGACCCGGCGCAGCACAGCCCTCCCTGCCACCTCCAGCTTAGCCCTTGGCCCCTCTGGAATGCTGGGCTGTGTCCCCACGCCTGCCTCTTCCTCGGCGCTACGGCTGGCACGGATCCACAGAGCCAAGGCTGAGGGGGGGTTCTGTGATGTGGTCACTTGCTGCTGGGGCTTTGCTTGGGGTGATCGGATCATTTCACGTAAGCTGTCAGGCAGGCACCAAATAATACTGAGTCAGTCGCTGGCAGCTTGCTGTCAGATAAGGAGCAGCTCAGAAGTGAAAAAAAAAGAAAGAAAATATATATACACACACATATCCTAACAGCCCCATCACTGAAACTCATAGCGACCCAGCCCTCTTAGTTTCAAACTAATTAATTGGTGGGAAAAAAGTCACCTCTAAGCCTGCAGCATATAAAGCAGTCTTTTAATTTCAGTAGCTGAAAGAACAGATTTGAGAACTCCAACAAGCTGAATTTGGTTGCAATATGCTTAATTTTAGCAACCTAGATTGGAAATGTATCTCTGGCTATGTCTAACTGCCTGTGTGTCTACTGGCATGGCAGTTATTCAGCACTGAAGAACTAGTAGCATTAAGCCATTTAATTTCTCATTTTTTTGGGTTGTAGATCTAATATACATCGATGCAGTGAGCAGAAGGGCTGTTATTATTAATCAACCCCCATCCCAGCCCTGCTTTCCCCCAGGCTCTTGCTCTCATTTGTAAGCGTATCCCCAGTAAAAGGCCTGGCAGCCTCACGGTGCAGCACGGCCAACAGCAGCAGCCGCAACAGCTCCGCTGCGTTTATCCAGATTTCAGCAGCTCTACCTGGGAGGAGAGGGGAAGGGGGCTGTGTTTGCGTTCCCCGAGCCAGAGGTCTGCGGTATTATTTTTTCCCCCGTCGGGTGTCTGTTGCTGCTTTAACTTAAGTCAAAAGCCATGTGGCAGGAGAAGGAGGGGAAGGAGGGAGCGGGAAGAGGCAGGGGCTGCTCGCGCCGCGGTCGTGCTGCGGACCTGCACCGTGGCTTGCACCTTTCCAGCACCCTGAGCTTTCTCAGCTCAATTCTGACTGGAGCAAAAGCTTCTGGTTAAGTGGCCCAATATGAGCCTAAGAGAGGAGGAACAACACCTTTTTTTTCAGCAGCGGGCTGCCCCGCTAGCCTGGCTGTATCCTATAACTTCGCCCTGCAACAGTCGGCTCCTGCTCATACTCCCATGCAAACCAGGAGCATTTGCCCCCCAGCTGGGGGGTCTCTACCCCACCGTCCCTGACCATAACCACCACCCGCAGCCCGCTGGTTTGCTCCAAAATCCCCCTGTGCATTGTGTCTGGGAGGTTGGGAAAGAGAGGAGAGCTTGCCAGGGCGGGATGGCTGGGCAGAATGGGTCACCCAGAGGGGGCTACGCCGCGAGGAGCATCACTGTGCGGCAGCGTGTCCCACTGCCCTCCCCTGCCCGCACTGTCCTGCCATCGGCACAGCCATGTGCCGGCTGTGGAGGTGCAGCCATCTGAGAACAGGGGAAAAAGGGGAAAAAAAGGGGGAAAAAAAGGTAAGAATTCAGCCCTCTCTGTCCGAGGGTTTCTGCTTTGTACACTAATGTCCCTTCCTGGTCCCCCTCGTGCCTGACCATGGCAGCTGGGCACGAGGAGAGCACCATTAATGGGCTCTTGATGTGTGTTTATTTTGTTTAGCACATCCCGAGTGCCATGGTGAGAGCTTTAGAGACGTTCATTACGGTGATTGCTTTCCCTGCTTATGAAGATGGAAAAAGCCACAGTGGTTAAGGGAGGGGAGTGGACAGATGCCAGATGCATTAGTGCTCTGGGCAGCCATGGAGGGCCCGTTTGTTAGGTGCTTTGCCTCAGGAGGAGGAGGGTTGTGAAGAAAATGGCTTCCCCGTGACCTGCACCCCTTGACCAGGCAGCTGCGGGTTGAGGGTAGACCCACAAGGGACATGAGACCCCCTCAAGGGTCTCCTCTCGTTTGGCAGGGCTCAGTCTGAAGGCAGGGGACACTTGCACAAGCGCATCCAGCACGAGCCTTGCCTCGTGCCGTGGTGGTGCCCGCCCTTCCTGGATGCTCACGGCGTGAGCAGACAAGGCCGGGGTGATGGTCCTGCTTACAGCACCCTCATCCTCCAGAAGCCTGAGTGCTGAGCCAGCCTGGCCGGCTGCAGACCCCGTTTGGCAGGGCTCAGTCTGAAGGCAGGGGACACTTGCACAAGCGCATCCAGCACGAGCCTTGCCTCGTGCCGTGGTGGTGCCCGCCCTTCCTGGATGCTCACGGCGTGAGCAGACAAGGCCGGGGTGATGGTCCTGCTTACAGCACCCTCATCCTCCAGAAGCCTGAGTGCTGAGCCAGCCTGGCCGGCTGCAGACCCAACGCCTTGGGGCAGCCACAGCAGGGGAGGTGGTTCACCCGGTGCAGGCAGATGCCTGCTCGTGCCTGCAGTCACGTCCTCCCCTCTGGGTCCGTTCCAAGGTGGCTTTCCCCCTCGTGATGGGGGATTTTGCTGTGAGGTGATAGGACACGTGCGTGGTGTGGGAGCCAGCTCAGGCAGAGCCGTGGGTGATGCCCCACGCCTGCCAGCACAAAGAGGTCCTTCGCCGAGTGGGCGAACCACCCTTGAGCCATTACCTGCCATTACCACTCTGCCTGCTCCCTGCCAGACAAGGCAGCGGGCAGGACGGAAAGGTCGTGCTCCTGGTACCCAAACCTGCCACCTTTTTCGCTACTCGGGTGGGACGCAGCCCCACGCTGGGTCCAGCCACGTTCTCCAGATTGATGTAACTTTGATGTACCAGAAATCTCAAGTTTCACGCAGGAACAACACGTACACACGTGCTTGCGTAGAAGGAACATGGGAGAGGACCAGGCTTGCACCCGCGATGTGGACAGCAGAGATGGGCTCCTGCAGCAATATTAGTCCCTGTCTTCCCTGCCAGAGATGCCTGTTTATGCGCGTATGACAATACACAGGAATTGCAAACAGATTCTTGCCTTATCTTGCTCGAGGGTTATTGCAGTAAAGGGATTTATTTTGGCTTTTCTGCCAAAAAATGTACGCAGAGATTCCACCAAAGGACATATATATGTTTCTCTTGGAAACAGAAAAAACCCCAGTATCCAAAAAAGCCCTGCACTGTTATCAATCTCTGGGGTTTTATCCAAGTTTCATTAGGAATCTGGACGTACTTGAAATGGCTTTCAGATAAAGCTGAATGAGTCTCCCTCTTTCTTAGAGGCTGGTGTGGCCTGATTTCCTAGCTGAGATTTGGGTGGGTTGGGAATTGGGTAGGAGTTTTCCAGTCACCTAAACTGGGGAGGAAGGAGTGCCTTAAAGCAACCCAATCCGAACGACTCGCAGAGGCTTTCTGTGGCTTGCCGGGAGCGTGGGATGAGCAGGGGCGTCCCAGTCGAGGGAGGCTCTTCCTTGGCCAATATTGAACCAGATGGGCAAGAAATCGCTATTGAGACGCGTGACGCATAGGGCAGGAGAGCCGGGAGAGCCGATCCTCCGGGGGTGAACAGCCTCCCCGGAGCTCCTGGGAGCAGAACACCAAGGCAGGGATGCTGGGGCAAGGAGCAGGCTGAAGGCACTCCCCTGCCTTCCCTGGAGCCCGGGTCCTGGATGTGGCCACCTCAAAGCCACAGCAAGCTTGCCAGCCCTTGTAAGCCACAAGAGGGTGACAAAGTCCCATCCTGTGCTGTGGTGGCCCTGGACAAACCCAGAGATGTCCCTGGCTAGCAGAGGACAGGGGTTCCCCTTGGACACTAAGCTGGGCTGGGCAACCAGAGGCTCTTGGAAAGTCTTTGCTGAAGTCCTAGATGGGAGAGCGCACTGGCTGGAAATGGGACCCTGGTACTGAGGAGCTGGGGACTGTTTTTTTTCCTGCCTGGCTTTACTTAGCATCAGTGCTGGCATCAGCAAACCGTTCCTGTCGCCAAAAGAGGGGGGAACTCCCCAAAATCGCTGTAGCAGGCAGGGAAAGAAACCTTGCCCTTGCTCCCCGCTGGTGGTCTAATGTGAAACCCATGTTTTACAGTAATTTTGGAAAAATGGAGAGCTGCTCCCTAACTGTCCTTTATGCTCACTGGGGAGCTGCATGGCCAGCTGGCCCTGCACCTCCTGATGCTCCAGAGATGTCGGGGCTTGGGGACACGGGTTGGTGGAGGAGCCCCCAATCTCAGACAAGGCTGGGATGGAGACAGCTTCGTGCCACTGCCAAGGATGCTCCGGCAGCATCCGTGCTACCTGGGGTGTGGCGAAGATGCTCCTGCTCCTGCTCCAGCCATGCTCCGGCTGCCCGGGCTGTCCCCACGGTGCTGGCGGCTGGTGGCCCTGGGCATGTCACCCCACACAGGCTGCAGCCTCCTCCATGCCCATGCGCTTGGGCTGCCGGTTGTCTTCTGGCCCCATGGGAAATCTGTTGCAGATGCCAATCCCTGTGGCTTTCCCTGGGGAAAAGCAGTGGTCCCCCCTGCCTCTTCCCTCTCCCGCCTGCCTCCCGCGGCGCTGCGTGGGCAGGGAGCACGGGGCTTCTCGCAAGATGATCTTTGCAATTCTGCTTCTGGAGGGACAATCCGCGTTTCTGAACAGCCGCCTGAGGCACCGTCCAAGACAGAAGATTAAAGTGCTCTGGGAGGTTTCCAAGCCAGGGTTTCATCCTCCCGCCGTCCCAGGAGGGCAGGGCAGTGGGTGTGGGCTTGACAGCATCTCCGGCCATGAGCTCCAGCCCTCTCCCTTGTAACTTCATCTGTCGCTGGGATGGGAAGAGCCTGCAACGCACCAGACAGAAGCGTGGCTCTGCCAACCTCTGATCTTATCTGCTGATGAGAGCGGCTGTCGGGCGGGCGGGGAGCCGGCTGAGCTCCCTGGGAAGGACGGGCTGCCTGGCCGGAGAGCCGGGCGCTGTTTTCCCACGGAGCGTGGCTTCATTTTCCCCCTCATTCTGTTGCAAGAGCGTGTGCGTGCACCAGCGCATGTATGGATATGGGATATGGGGATGTATGCTTGCAAATCCCCTCGCTCCCATCTGTTTCTTATTCTGTTATTGATAGAAGGACAAGGGGGGAGAGTGGCTGTTGCACCCCTGGGTGCTCTGGGGGTGCCCGTGGGCCAGGGGCGTGGGATGCTGGGGTGCGGCCGTGCAGCGTGATGTGAAGGAGGGTGTGTGTCTGGGTAACACGGGCTCTCTTCTTGCAGCTGCAGCTTCCTCACTGAGTTTATACTCCAAGGAGATTCTTCTATTTTCTCTTGAAATACTAGAAGTAATTAGATGCTGCTTATGAGTAATTGCTTGGACTAAACAGTCTGGTTTCATTTAAGTGGTCAGTATGAAATGCCTCATGATTTGGTAGGAAAAAAAGTAAGAAAGACTCCTTCTCTCTCAGCCTCCCAGGAGCTGCCATGGGGTTAAATCCCACCTTTCCTCGCCCAGTTGGGGCTCGCTATGAAAACCAGAGGCAGAAAACATCACCTCTCTCGGCAAGGGCAGTGAAGATGGAAGAGGGGCTCCTTATGCCAAAAACAAGGGGGCCACGGGGTTTGTCGGGGAACGGCTCATCCCACATTTACCTACAGTCCCACAGCAACACGCAGAAACATTTGCTGCCTCTTCCCAAGCCAGAACCATGAAAGCCTAAAGCTGTTGTTAACGACTGGCTTGCAACACACTGAATTTTACAGTCCTTGGTGAAAACTGTGACAGTAAATGCGCCTCGGGCTTCAGTCGTTAAGTTGCCCTCAATACCACAAATATCCCTGCAAATTTCATGTTGACTTTGGCCGTGCAAATGCCGCGCTCTGTTGCAGTGTTAATGGCAAAAGAGATTTTCGAGGCCTTGGATGCGGCGGCGCTGGTTTGGATGAGCCAGGGAGTGGATGGAGGGAACAGGCTCCTTTTGGTGTGTTCAGCACATTTTATCAGCTTATCCGATCCGTAGGCAGCTGAAAGAATGCAAGTCAGGCAGGGCGAGAAGAGACTTCCCAACAGGGTAAGCAGGCATTTGGAGGCAGGAGGAGTGTGGGAACTGCACGGGAGAAGAAGTTTTGGGACGTGGGGCTGGGGAAGGCTCTGCGCTCGCCCTGCCCCAGAGATCCCGGGCTGTGGGGCAGGACCGCACGAACCCAGCCGGGCTCTCCGGCCGTTCCCGGCATCCCCTGGCCAAGCTCCATATCTGCCCCATTCCTCGTGCCGCTCCCTGGACGTGGAGCCACATCCTGATGCATCCCAGAGACATGATGCCGAGGAGCTGGACCAAGGCTGACCTGCGCAGCCGGTCCCACCTTACCCCTGCAGCCCTGCGCTCCGGTCACCTAGCAACCGCGCATCGGATCGCGCGGCAGCCTTAAATAAATGGTGTTCGGCAGGACCGTCAACCCTGCTGGGCCCCACATCCGCATCCCCACAGCTGGAGGCTCGGCTCTGGCAGCTATGCGGTTGCCAGCCCGCAGCCCGTCACGTGCTCCCGGGGCAGCTACATAATCCGTGTTCAGGCTTCCCCCTTCTCAGATCGCCCCGTCATCCCGGATTTAAGCCGGTCCTGTGGCAGCCGGTGCACTGGGAACTGCTTTCAGCCTTTTTGAGGATCAACTTCTCCTGGGGGGGGATCCCAGCCCTGCTTTGACTTGGATCCTGGGGCTGGTCTACATCCCCGGCTTTCCTTTAGCTGGGTGTTTAGGGGAGCTGAATATGGGTTATACCTTTCCATTTATAGTTTTAGCAAAGCATGATTGGATTTTGTTCCAGTCATTTTTTATCTTGACTAAAATGTCGGTTTTGAAGACCTATTATTAGCAATTTTGTATAGCTTCTGGATTACTGCAGATAATCATGAATCACCCTCTGCAGTATTGATATAGGTACTTTAAGCCTCTCAACAACCATCCTGTAAGTTATGCCTGCGCCTGAGAGCAGAAAACCCTCGACGGTAACGGGTGGGCTTGAAATACGGGGACGGCACTCCAGATCCGGCGTCTGCGGAGCACATTTATCTACCGTCCCTGCGTGCGACAGGAGTCCTGGTGCACGTGCCGTGGCTCAGCTCCAGCTCCCAGCACCAGCCTGGGACTTCGTTCCAGCCCCTTCCAACCCATTCCCCACATTTTTCCTTCTTGGTGCCCACGTTTCCTTGCAAGGTCCCCCAGAGCTGGGTTTGGTGCTTTCTGTTTTGGTCACTGTGTTTCTTTGCTCGATCTGGCGGTTTTACTGGTGCCTGGGGGGCAGCTGCCTGCACTGGAGTAAATACAGCTCGCCCTGACCCACAGCTCTGGGAGGAGACTGCTCCAGGCCCCTCTGCTTTGAAATGAAGTTATTTCCACGTATCAATCTCACCCTGCAGAGTTTGGCTGCAAATGCAATGCTGTCGCCGAAGAATCACTCCTGGAGTTTTCTGTTTGAGTGAAATACTCTGGTGTGCTGCCCGGTAAATTCAGCTGACAGAAGCTGGTTTTTCTTCTTGTTATATCGCTCTGTTTCCCATTTGGGAGGGAGGAATCCAAGCTCCGAAGTTTAATCTTAGAGTTCGCCGCCGGCGGAGCGCATTGCACAGCTAGGAAAGGAAGCACTGGTAGGCTCTGGGCACGACTGATGCGGGGGCACGGTCATCCTGGACCTCTGCTCCGCTGGTGTAGGTCCAGAAGTCAGACAGGTCTCTGGGTTTAAACACGGACCTTCTGGTTTGACTCATCTTGGGAAGCAATAGTAGCAACGAGGCTGGTGCATTACAAACCCGGGGCAGAGTGGAACGCGGGCGCTGAGCGTTCGGAGCTCCATCCCTTCCTATCTTGCTTTCCACCCTGATAAAACGTCTGTGGGCACCCTGGGCCTTCGAAGAAACTTCAAAGGAGGCAGCACATCCTCTCCTGTTAGCGGTGAAGGCTGATGAATAATAGAGTGGACCCACCCACTCCTGCTTTAATCTGTCATGTTCTATGGAAATTAAGCCTTTCTCTTACAAGAAGGCAATTTGTGCTCTTGGCATCCTCAGCGAGAAAGAGCTCTCATCTCTCCTGCTGGATTATTGATATCTTTTGTATTAAGTAAGGCAATGTCTAATTGGTCTCTTCGCCTGTT
>NW_010553553.1:0-8528 GCF_000687285.1 Phaethon lepturus | reverse complement strand
CTCATAGAATTGTGAAGTCCATCTTTCTCCCGCATTGGAAGAGCTCATAGCCATCCATTGCAGCACTCCAGTCATGAGAAGCATCACACCATGTTTCCGTGATGGCAACTACATCATAGCTGTCCCACTGCACAATGGCTTCCAGCTCCTCCCGTTTGGTGCCCATGCTGCATGCATTGGTGTAGATGCACTTGAGCTGGGCTATCGATTTCAACTCTGGCACACCATCCCTATGCTCATCTCTAGTGAGCCTGGTTTTATCCCCTTCCCCCTTCAAATCTAGTTTAAAGCCCTCTCGATGAGGCCTGCCAGCTTATAAGCGAGAATCCTTTTGCCCTTTGGAGACAGTTCCACTCCATCTGCTGCGAGGAGGCCCGGTGCCGTGTAAACCACCCCGTGGTCAAAAACCCCAAAATTCTGACAACAGCACCAGCCCCTGAGCCATGTGTTGATCAGGTGTGCTTTCCTGTTCCTTTCAGCGTTCCTCCCTGTCACTGAAGGGATTGGTGACCTGTGCTCCCGCTCCATCAACCAGTCGCCCCAGTGCTCTCAAGTCCTTTTTGACTGCCTTTGGGCTTCTTAGTGTAACCTCCTCGTTGCCAACCTGTAGGACCAACAGGGGGTAGTAATCAGTGGGCCTTACAAAACAGGGAATGTGGTTGGGCAGAAGTGACTGAAGTGATCTTGCCTGTATTTCTAGTTCTGCGATGAGCTGGTCTGTGGACTTCCTTAGTTTCATTACTTAGAAGACAAGGTAATCTGAGACAAACCATCCCTAGCAGAGTGTTTTTACAGCACCTAGAACAATAGATTTCAATGTATTATTGCAGAACAGGCTGTAGTTCATATCTTAGCAGGAGATTGGACCAGATGACCAACACAAGCTATGCTTGAGCCCTATGATAACAGCAGTATTGACCTTTTATATTTTATTGGATTGTTGTAATACGTCTTGCTGCAAACTTTTCCTTGTATATCCTGTGCAATTTATCATTAATGGTTTGTAACTATGAATGACATAGTCAGCATAGACAAATATAATTTGCTGTTTGTTTCATTTCTGTATTACTAGTCCATCATTCCTAAAATATTGTATTTTACTTCACCAAAGACAGACCATTCAGATTTATCCTTTATGCAGAAATTCCTAGACTACCTTCTTCTCTTACTAATTAATTATGAAATTTAATTATTACATTTCTGAACATGGCACAGTTTAAGATTCTCTCTTTCATGAAGTCTTTCTCCTCAGTATTTTCAAATTAATAACTTATAAAGGCCATTGCAGTGTTTAAGTCTTAAACAGAACAAAATCTACTACAATTTTAAGTTTTATAACATATATTAAAAATAAATTATGTTGATCAGAATGACAGGAGCATGCAGTTAGCTTTGCCCTCAGGATAAAAAACTCTCCAAATAATCAGTGACCATGCCATAGTGACATTACACATGTACTGGGTAAAAGAATAAAATCCACATTATCTTGCCCTCAACAAAACGTTATGAAAATTAATACATTTGTTTAAAGATAGAAACAAACCAAAACCCAAGATAAAATCAAAGAGAAGACAAAAAAACAAGGGCTAACATGACAAGTTGAAATATGAAAGGCTGGAGAGGAAAAAATAACTGAGCAATGGCAGTAATGGCTCATAGGTTCTAGTCATCACATTTGACCTGTAAAAATGTTAAACACAACCATCCAACTAACTCCAGTGTTCCCAATTCTGCATTTCATATTAATAGAGGAAAATATTATATAACCCAGTTTGGGGTCAGAGTGCCAAATGCTTTTCAGAATGCATATTCCTACCCTGACTGTGTGCATTGGGAATATGCATACTATTCCAGTCCTTACACCCAACTTTAAAGGAGAATTTGTATTTAGAATCTTGAACAGGTGACACGACGGTCCTCAAAGATGTATTTTGGCCCATTCTTTGTCCCTAAACCACTATGGATGAAGTCCACATTTACTTCTGAAAAGAACTATCACAAGTCTTATACCTTCTCTTAGTCTTACTCAAAACCTATTCTGGAAAAGCTGCACTTACTCTCAGGGATGTTGCAACTGAGCAGCTGCAGAGGCGTGAATTTCACCATCATGATACCTTAACTGGTCACTATGAGTCCCTGTCCTGTCAGAGAAGGGCTGCAAAAGTGGACAAAATGCTGGTCTGAAATGAGAGATAAGTCCTTACAAACTTGTGCAATGCATTTATTTCTTTGCATCTCCAGTTCCCTGTTCATAAGGTAGGCACAGTACCAGTCACTGTGCAGGATGACTGAATACACAACAGCTACAAAGGCTTTAAGAGTTCTTTTTGCATGGAAGACAACTAATACAGAAAACTCAAAGTATTGCTAATTGAATATGCAAATTCTTTTTGAGGAAAAAGTTAGAGTATGCTGTTCTCAAAACATGCAAAATTTTATTGTTTGAAATGCCTTACAGACTTTGTGTTGGCATGAAGATAATCTTTGGTATTTAGAAGAAATAGAAATTATTTGCTTCATTTATAAATATAAATGATTTAAAACTGATGAACCCTTGTTTTGTAAATTTCTGCTAACTTTTTTTCACTTTTATTGTCTTGCTGCTTAAAATATGTACAGAGTGTACTACACTCTTTTCCCCTTTTTCAGTTCAGTAACTCCATCTGGCATTTTTAGTGTTCAGTCTAGCATGTCCAATTGAAAATGGACCCTTGCAATGCTTTTATCAATGGATATTTGAATATATCAACATATATTGCACATAACTGAATTGTTTTCTGGTACTTTATGTTTCAGTAACTCAAATAAGGTTTTATTGTACTGATATTCAACTCGGATGCTCAGATGTGGGTAAAATGATGCAGATTCTGCTAGACACTTACAGCAGGATTAATACGGAATAATCTTTCAGAAGATCCAAATATAACTGACTGCAGACTCTTCTTGGATAATTTTATGACAAAACTCTGTCATGAAGGAAGTGCTCCTGAAAGAGCAATAAGCCTTGAAGAATGAATAATAAAATCTCTAAATACAACACATGCCATTAGCTCTCTGCTTCACATTTATCAAGTTTGGTTCCAAAATATTATTGTGACTAGTATTGAAATTACTGTAGAGATGCAAAATATTATTGCAGTGCTTTCACTTTATAAGCCTAGATGAAGTAATTTTTTCTTTTTCTGGAGCTAGTCGTTTTCCAATACTATAAGACACCTTCAAATCTTTTCATCAAGTGGTTACAATTCCTCCTTCTCTCTTCCTTTTGGTTGCAATTGCTTTAATAAGTATCACACTGTTCTTTTCACTTGTAGGGTTTTTTTTCTTTCACTACACTCAGCTAGGAGTCTCACTTTTCTCTATACATTCGATATTAGAAGTATTAGATGGGCTATTATATAATTCTTTGATCTATGCAGAAAAAATGTTTCATAAATCTAGATAGTTTTTAAAGCAGCTTTGTATGGAAATTCTCATAACTAGTACAGTCTCATTTTCTCTCCATCTTTGGTTGATTTCTCTTTATCAACATTAAAACTTTGCAACTCATCAGCAGCCAATGTTGAAGAGGGCTCAAGTCTCCAAGATAGCTGAGGTACTACAAGTTTTGTGAAACCCAAGCAGGGGAAGAGTGATATGAATTTATGCCTGTATTGGGGAAAAGAGTAGCAGGCCATTATGCCTGAATACTGAATGCTAAGCATCTCAGCTATGAGTAGATGCTTAGCAGCATATTAATAGTATTGTGCTATTATAGTAGTGTTAATAGATTTATCACAGGAACTGTGGTGAGGAGGTAGACCGATAATAAACTAGTAATATATGAGACAGTCCCATCCATTAATTCCACTGTTCACAGAATTGTCTGTTAATTACTATTAATTTATTATTGAATAATTCATTTGCCACTTTTTTGAAATCAGACCACAAAATCCTGACTAACCTTTCACCTAACATGTCTTTCCTGAAGGACGATAGGGCAACATGAACACCATGGCACTAAGCTCAGATGTAGCAGAATCAAACACGAGACACATAAGGAATACAATGCAATCTGAAAAGATTTTTACTTGTGTTATGGACACATACTTTCTTATCCATGCAGACAAAATGTACAAACCCTAAAAATAAACAACCCTGCAGCACGATGATTATCTGGACAATTAAGTACTAAAAATGATTATTAGAAAGAAAGCTGTTGACAAAGACCACCACAGCATGTACATACAATACTTTAGGTCTTGCAAAGGCAACCTGCATAGTAACCACTAGTTACCTCTTACAGGAATTAAACTACAAATGTTGATTTATACTACTGATAAAATCTATTTCACCTTGGCTTCTTACGCGTTCACTGATGCAACAGCCTTATTCAAAGGTACCTACTTTTGTCTGAAGCATTACAAAGGCAGAGATATGCTCCAAAGTATGACTTTTCTCACTTGTTTTCCTCCATGTGGCCCAGACACAGGCTTTGTGCCAACCTGACAGAACAAGCTCTCAGCACTTTTCTGAGTTTGCCTGGGCCTGAGCTCATTATATCTTGGTTAAGAGTTGCCAGTGGCCACCTGCCTGGTGCCTGACCTGGATGGACTTCAGCTCAGTGAATCCCATGGACAGTGAAGGACCGACAGACCTTGTAGTTCCTGCAAAACAAGCAGTAGCCCTTCAGTTTAACTGAGGATGGGAAAGGAAGTTGTGTAATTTTTAACCTTTAGCTGTGGACTGATGGGACAGAAGCAGACTGTGATGAGAAGACAAAATGGAGCCCTAGGTGGACTCAGGACTGAGGAGGAAGAAATCCTCTCCATGTGCATCATATTTCTCTAGAGAAGGACTTGGGATGCTGATGCCCATTGTCTCTCTAACTACAGTACCAACCTTAGAATCCAGAGGAACATTGAAAAGTTCAAAGGGAGAAAAGGGTAGACAGTAAGAAGTTTTCCTAGATAATGATTTTTATTACGTTATCAACAAAGCTTTTTTGCATTACTTAATTTGGATTGTTAGACTGTTAAAACATTAACTGTATTACAACAGATCCTTGCCTCCAGGTATGAGATGGGTTTCCTGTTGCTCTCAACAAGAGTATAATGAGTGCTTTGAGTGTAACAGCTAGCTCTCATGTAGCCATTTGTTTTTTGTTGGTTTTTTTTTTACTGCTGCCACCAAAGCACTAGCTCACTTACTGTGCACTGCAAGCTTAGTTGGGGTGCACAGGCACTGCTCATTTTATACACTTCACTGTGCCTTAACTGCAAAATGGTATTTTACATAGTGAGAAAAGATGAAGCTTCTTATTCCCATGTATGAATGTATGAAACGTAGTCCTAATTAAGAAAGACTTCTTTAGCTATAGTCTTTCGGCTGTAGCTAGATAAGTTTTCTATGTCTGCCCTCCAACAAGGAGACCACAGACATGCATCTGAAACCAAAGTCATTACTCATTGATGTTTTCTACCTCCTTCTGGAACAAATGCCAAACCACTATCCCATTCTTTTCTATTTTTCAATTTTCTTCTTTAATTATAGCTTTTACCATTTCCTTGCTGGGTAAAATTATTACTTTCATTTTAGCAGCTGGCCTCCTACTCTATGATCTACTGATTAATTATTTTTTCACTTTGTTCCTCTTTTTTTCCTTCCTGTCTGCACATGGTGGGTCCTTTTACCATCTACTTTTTAAAGACTAATTTTGTACTAATATGTTCTCTTTTGTTTTAACCTTTCTCTTTCTACTTACCTCTACCTTTCTTCCCCATCTAAACTGTATCCATTTCTATCTTACTTTTCAAGGAAGACTGTGTGATCAAACTATAATTTTTCATCTTGCACTATTTAATAGCCATGTTTCCCTTTTGAAACCTACTGGCCGATATAGAACTTATCTTCCAATATACTGTGTACACATTAAATTTCCATGAGGTCATTTTTGTAGGAAGAATTATTAAAAGCTTTCTTATTTTCAGTGTCATCTAGCCATTCTTCTGGACATTTGATGGGACTCACCAGAGCAACAAGATTAGTGAATGGTAGATTTTCTCAGTATGAAAGAATCTTGTCAAATTAAACATACATAATTTATAAGAAAGATTTTCTTTGTTGCTCAGAGCTAGCAACTTTATGCATCTACAAAGTTTCCATTCCTACAATATCATAATATGCATTTAAGATATATGTATGATTAGAGCTTGAATACCATTTTGTTTTAAATGAAGATGTTTTGTAAGCAGTTGGTGACAAGTTCTCAAAGAAATGAATCACTAAATCTGCTAGACAGGCACAGTTGATACAGTCACCTAAAATTTTCTTAAGAATTGGATGAAGAATAGGATTTCAAGCTGGAATAGGTAAGGTTACTTGGATTAGGATGCACAGACCAAACTGGGAGAGGAAATAATATGGAAGAGAATTTTCTGCAGGTAAGACTGACAAAGAAGCCCAACTTCTAATATCCTCTAGCAATGAAAATGGTGAATTGTTTTGGGAAACAACTATCTTTTCATGATATGGGGTTTCTCTTTCTGTTGCACTAAATGATATGGTGATACCTTGCTTTATACTGGTCCAGGAAGGCAAAATTACTGCCTCACTCTACAGGAAGTTGTTAGTAAGGAACTGTTTTGTGGGCAGCTAACGTTTTTATTGTTAATGGTACAGGTTAGCTCCTCAGAAATTAGGGATATTGTAAGTGGTCCTGGGAGTCAGGTATTAGAGTAAAAGGAAGGGTAGGAGCACCTCCTCCTACTTGATGTTATATTTCAAAGCCTATAATTAAACTATTTTATGTGGGCTTTTAAAGTTGAAATTAGATCACACCAAAATCTGACTTTCCTGGGACTCAGCTTCCTAATAGCTTCTTACGCTATTTCTCTTTCCTCCACATTAAACAATGGCATGTTTTGAGACAGAAACCAACAGGACTTCAGCATTTTCCCTGGGTCTTAAGTGTTTTCTCCTGCACCACAATACAGAGTTTAGAGACTATTTCAATTTAACAAAAGGATTTATTTTGGGAAGGGATGGAAAGAGGAATGAATGTTTCTTTGATCACTCTTCCTCATGCACATTTTTAGCCAGGCAGATTCTTGAAAACCTATTTAGAATTAAATATTAGTGCTTAAAGTAACATACCATGAAAATGTGAGGTTTTTCATCATATGCTAAGCTTTCACAGACCTAAACCCCTATGATATTATTATTACAAGGTCAAATATGGCTGGGGAAAATGATAAAAAACTAACCCTCTGTCATTTGATATGGACTGCACAAATGCCATCCTGGCTTCTGCCAAAACAGCGATCCAGGAAGGGGCACAAAGCATGACTATGGCAGGGATCCTGCCATTTTTTCTACACATGCCCTGTGCAAAAAAAAAACCCCTTTTTTTAAATGTGCTACTGTATAACAATATGAAGCCTATATTTGTGCTACTAACAAAAATTAAAATGCCAAAACTACCCAGGTTTTTTAAAAGTCTTGCATAAATACATTGCAGGAATGAATGAAGGGACTATGGTTAATGGGACTGTTGTGCAGTTATCCTTTGTCATGTGTCCACTCCCAAAGGAAGCTACAGCCAAATTAGTACTTGCCCCAGACTCAGGAAATTTTTGCGCTTTATCAACTCTGTCCCCTTGTGCTTATATCTATAAACCACTTTTCTTGGTCGACATCTGCTCCTGGACCTGCTCAATCCACCACTAATAGTATGTTAAGATAAATGTTTAGGGGCAGATCAGTTTGCAACTTTGATGCAGTTTTGCCTCTTATTGCTCTCATGGGACTACAAATTACAACATAACTCATGACTAAGGCTTGCCAGGTACACTGTTCTAATATTTTCCTGACTTCCATAGAGATGCTATCAGTTCCTAACAGCACTATAAGCAGATGGTTAATTGTTACAAGGCAGCATACTGTTAATTTTGAAACTTGCATATGCTACCATTTTCAGGGTAACATATGGCTTAAAGGAATCATAGAGCATTTAGAATAATGTAAGGGCAAGAACAACAAAAAATAAATTCTTAAAATGCATTGGGCTATTGTAAGTCACATTTCTGATTTTTGTGGCACAGCTTTTCAAAGCTGATAAAACAGAACAAACCTTTCTAGCAAACGAAAGCACTCCCATAGGCTACTGTGAAGTGCTGCTGAGTATTTAAAGAGCTGGCATTCTCCTACTAGGAATTTGTCACGTTCTCTTCTGAGAGAAATGAGCCACCAATGTGCAACTTCTCATTTCTTCCTTTAAAGTCCTCTTTTGGTTTTTAATACTGTACAGTCTGCCTTTTAAGACTATCCAATACTGCTATTTAACATCCTAAACCAGATCATTAGAAGGGTAAGACTGTTTTTTTTTCCACCCATGCTACTAATGGCATGTTAAAAAATTTCACTTGTAAGCCCTCCAAATTTCTGATGTGACATCTTCAAGAATTAAATATTGTTCTCCTTATTTCCACTCAGTTTTTTACTAATACTAATCATGGATAAAATCACAGAATCACAGAATCATTAAGATT
>NW_010553552.1:0-3268 GCF_000687285.1 Phaethon lepturus | reverse complement strand
GTTGCCCTCGGCCCATCGATCCAGCCTGTCCTGTTTAGCATCAAGCCATCTCATGCTGGCCAAGCACCACCGCTCTCAGGGCTCGATACATTTGTAGTGTTATCAGAGGGGGGAATGCATGATGACGTGACCACATCTGCCACGCGTGACCCAAAACCCGCAAGTCAAGGTGGACAGTTGTGGTGATAGAGCTTCAGCTTCTCTTGTCCCTCCCTGGTGAGCGCACACGTGGCTGGTGGCTATGCCGGTGGATAGGCTGAGATCTCTGCCCTGAATTTTTTATGGAAACATCCAGCCCAGGACAGAGCAGATTTTCCTGCTTGATTTTCATGCTCCAGCACCCAGAGAAGTCATATGCTTCCAAGCTCAAATGGACTCGAAAGGCAGATGGACTTTTCTGATCAGCTCGCAGGACTTTCCTCCTCACTCCAGTTGATCCAGAGTGTCTCTCTTAGGAAAACGTCCCATGCTGTCCAGAGAGCTCCATGTGATGGTGAGCACACTCCTGCCCCAGGAATGGTCCACCAGCACTGTCTCTGCCGTGCAAGCCTGCCTTGCGTCAGCCCAGGGATCACGTCCTACTGCTGCCCACTCTGACAAGAGGTCCCCTGCTCTTACCAGTCTCCTCTTCTGCTGCAGAGACTGAGCAGAGCAGAGTTTCCAGATCCAGAAACATGAGGGGTTTCATCCCGAGAGCCCTCCAGCCAGTCACTCACCTTATGGAAAAGTGGACACTAAACCTGGTCACACTGACTGATGGAATATCCAGCACCAGGACTCCTTCTCCAAACGCTCATATGGATTTATAAATTTGCAGACCACGCTTATCCTCATACCTTCAGCACCATACTGAGGTCTTGCCAGGTTTCTTGCATGTCTCCTAGGGCTTTCAGAGTCATCTCCTCTATAGGGCTTGCCTGTCCCTGAGAGTCACCCTCCTTTTCTGGTGAACGCGTGACTTCTCATGTCCTGCTCTTCGGTCACATCCAAATGCATGCTGTTGTCTATTTGTCTGCATCCGGGCTTGACCTGACTGGCTTCTCACGTGTGCTCCTGGATCCCACAGCCCCCGGCAAGCGACTTGCAGCCACCAGGAGCTGTGGGCTCTTCCTGGAGCTCCTCTGGAGCAGGAGGAGGCTTCTCCCCCTCTCCCAGTGCCCTCCCAGCCAGCTGTCCCCCGGAGTGACACATGTGTGAACTGGCCTTTCTCTCCATTCCTAGGGAGAGGGTGGCCTTGGTCTCATTCTCTTCTTCTCGCCCCACGTCTGGCAGGAGAGCTGGAGGTGGCCGGTCTCCTAGCACAGCCCGTCAGTGGTTACCGTAGCTCACCGGGTCGCTAACGGAGAAACAAAGCATCGCACACGGGGCTACGTTACGTCCTCCGTAGATGCTGGAGGTGTTGGCGCCCACCAGGGATGTGCCAGCATGGTCCTCCCTGCCCTTCCTCCAGGCCAGACTGGGAAGGGTTGTCATCGACAGCCATGTCACAGACACGCACCAATTCACCCAGTAACTTGGATGAGGGAGAAGGCTGCTTTTGTAGAGAAGGAAATGAAGCTAATCACATCAAAGCAGACTTCAGCAAAGCACTTGCTGTGGTGGCCGATGGAGAGCTGTGAATGAAACCGGAGCAAAAGTTGAGCAGAGAGCTTGCAGTGTGGAGGAGAAGCTGTAATCGAGGGGAGATGGTAGAGCATATTGCTGAAAGATGAAGGATCAAGGCTGGAGGGAAATTACTCATGGACTTGTCAAGGACTGCGTCTGGCTGAGCTTACTTACATCTCCACTGATAGGAACTCAGGGCTTGATCATAATGGAGGGTGAAAAGGACATGGATCTACTAATTAATGACAAGCTGCATATGAACTTTAGCCACGAAGGCAAATGCAATCCTGCTCATCTGATATGTCACCAGTGCAGATGGGGAAGAGCTCGTGTCAGTCTATGAGGCATGAGGAAGCCTTATTTAGCATAGCACATTCAGCTTGGGTCATGGTGTTCAAGGGTGATGGGCGCAGAGAGGAACCGCAGAGGTAGGTCGAGGACGGGAGAACCTCCTGCAAGAGGATCAGATGGAGAACGAAGGCAGGGAGAGCTACAGAAAGTTTCTGTCGATACCTAGAAGCAGAGGTGCAGTCATCACCGATGGCATCAGCCAGCCCCAGTGAAAGAGGAGTGAGAGCAGAGGGTATTCTGGCTGGGAAGGGGCTCGGTGCTGGGACGGTCTCCCAGCAGCAGCACTGGGAAGGAAGAACCTAATGGGTCCTCTTCCCCTGAGGACCGTATTGCCACCCTTCCCCAGCTGAACCCCCGTGTCGGCACGTTTGAGACCGGTGTCACCTCTCCCCTTTCTCCCTCCTGTCCTTTAGTGCTTCCTCTCGTGTCCCCAGTGGTGTGGAACTGGGTTTCAGCACCAGAAATTCGTGCACATCAATATCCACTTCAATTTATATCCATCTATTTATTGGACTTGCCCATCTGTATTGCTGTTCATTGTTGGTATTCAGCGTCATACCCAAACGGATAATTGCTGCCCCCAGAAAGTTCCTCCCCAGCTGACCAAGAGCTCCCGGGAGAAGCAACAGCCCAGAACAAAAGCCAAAACATCCAGGAAAAATGAGCTCCCACGGGAAGCCGGAGGCGGAATCGAACAGACCTCTGAGACCCTGGCCCTCTGCTTTTATTGAGCCGTGTTTGTTTTCCACAACCTGTAGAAGACAAGCAGAACATAAGAGCAGACCTTCGGGGACAGCAGGGCTGAGGAACACGCCTCTACTGATGGCCAGTGGTGGATGAGTAGAGAAGACAGTATTCAGGGTGTGAAGCGGTCCTGGCCTTGCCAAGTCTTTCCAGCTGCCAGCATCTTCGGGAGCGCTCGCCGCGAGGAGATGCCTCAGATCGTCATGGTAAATCTTGATGTCTCTCTTCTGCATTTTTTTTTGAGTCCCTTCTTCAGCCCACTTGCATTTGGCTTCTGGGGCGCCTGCCCGCCCCCGTGCTCGGGCTTCCAGCCGCTGCCTGGTGCCTCCTGGTCCTCGTGTTGGGAAAACCCCCGACTCCTTCCTTCTGCAGGATGCTCTGATGTCTCTGCTTGCCCTTCTCTGATGTGCGGTGACGGGGCCGTGCCTCTCCTCGGGGCGCTTGCTCCAGAGGGAGGCAGGGTGGTAAGTGAGCCCTGCCCCGGCCAGCGCTGCTCAGCGTGGTCCCGGGCTACGCGTAAGGAGGACATTTTTCACCATGAGGATGGTGAACCCCTGTCCCAGGTTGC
>NW_010553551.1:0-6711 GCF_000687285.1 Phaethon lepturus | reverse complement strand
TTTCCAACCTTAGTGATTCTGTGATTTTTATCACAGCAAGCAAGGCCAGCCTTGTTTCTGCACTGCATGAAATGTTTAACTTCCACTGACTTAGGTGTCTTTCCAATGCAGTTTTGTGTTAGCTCTCCATTTAGTCTAACCAGTTATACTAAAAAAAAAGATATTGCAAGTAAAGACATTGAAATGTACTTAAAACTATAAATCTTAGCAGGATTGGGACCTTGCTATATATTTGTTGAATCAGTAGTCAACATCATAGCATTTACAGTAAACACTGAACAGATTTTATATGAAGAAGTAAAGTCACAAGTTCACATACACCTCTGCTTTTCATGTCATTATTTCATCTCAAATTTCTCCAAAAATCAGTTTTCACAAAACATTTTAACTATTAAAACTTATTGTTCTCTTGGGTTCACACAGCTTTTACTTTCCTACCTCTCCTTTGTAAACTAAGATTTGACAGACTCCCTCCACTTCTACATTTTCAAACAGGAGCTCTGCTATGAATCCATGCAACAATTCTTATTTATTCTGCTTTTTCGCTAGTAGATATTTTTAACTCCTCTCCCCAACTTCTACCCTCTCCAGAGCACACAAGCTACGCCCCCCCAAAAAAAACAACTAACCTGAGCATTCCACAGAAATGATTCCATCATCTCCTGCAGATGCAAACGTGAAAAAAAACAGGAAAAAAGTTGTGAAATCTTTAATACAGCATAATGTAGTGGAACAGCAGCAAGCAGTTATGTAAGAAAAATATTTACAAGATATATCAGACTCTGGCTTTAATCTGAAGAATAAATGCATATCCATAAATCCCAATTACAGTTTATAAACCAAAGTCAGTACATTTGAATATGTGTTTATCAACATATACTTAATACAAGAACAAGGCTTAATATTTCCAGTACATACTAGTATAAATGGAATCCCACAATACAGAACCAATTCTCTTGTGGCTTAAAAATTTAATTTATTTTATACACCAGATAACACCAAACTCTAAAACCAAATACTATCAGTCAGAGCCAACTGACTGCAAGACATCTAACAAGTTACAAACCACTCATCTGAGTTCAGCCCAGGAGCAGAGAAGCCCAGTATTTATCACAATACTATAACCAGTGGCTTAAAAGAACTTCCAAAGGGAGCGCATTTAAGGTGCTGAATATGGCTTCTGCTAAAAATCCAGCTGAAGGGCATACCATATGAGGAAAAAACAAGTTCATTTTAGCAGGTTATTAGTTTGTTAATCTCACATTAAAAAAAGTCTGACCTAAATTCAATCTTTTCCCTAGGCTAGAGTGAATATCTGTAACCATCTGCCTACATTTGTACCTACCACAGCTGCAATGAAGCTGGAGCACACATCCCATCTTACCCAGTAAAGACATATTATGAGTTGAGAAAGCCTAGAACCTGGCAAGACCTTCTAAGAAAATTTAATTCTATTGTTAGTGGCAAATATACCTACCTTCTAATTTTTTCCCTTTTGTTTTAAGCCATCACCAAGGGTTAAACAGCTAATATTTAGAGAACTAAGATTTGTAATGGGTACAAAAAAAGTCATGAAGAAGAGAGGTTATATCACTTCCGAGATTTTTTTTCTGTTACCAGTTGTGAATGGTTTCATTAACTATATACATGTCCTTTCTTTTAGACTCCTACTTTGTAAAACATTGTAATTACAACTTTCTAACAGACTAGGTTTTCAGGCATAAAGCCATATGGTTTCCCCTCCCCCCTTTCTTCTAAATGCCCTCTTTTTTTTTCCCTATTACAGTTTAAAAAAAAAAAAAAAAGGTGCCAACTGTACTTTCTTCATCTCTTCCATTATTTTATATCCAATCAAGCCCCTTTAAAAAGATTAGAGCAAAAACCAATCTTCCATGCACACCTCATAACATTAATTTGTTATCTTTAGTTGCCTTTTAGCTTTATTATACCGTGTTTTATCACAAGGTCAAGACCTTAAAATAGTAAGACTCTCACATTTCAGCAAGAACCCTTTAAATTCCGATTCCTTTCTCAACTATCGGAACTGTGTGCCACTTGAACAAAATTTGGAGAAGAAAACTGGCGTTTGAAAGAAGGCATGGGTGTAATACATCAACATGAAGTTCAATAGAGTGCTGTTATGTGTTTTTTCCTCTTCATCCTCTAACCAGGATTTCTGTTTAAATATAAAGGTATATTATAGAGTCAGTTAACCTACAGATACATTCTGTTCACCAAGGTGGAGTTTCATGGGTCACCCGATTCTTTTCCAGTCACGATCACCGTCCTTTATAACCTCGTCTGTTTCCTGAAGAAACAAGGAATGGTCAAATGAGCAACAAAAAAAGCTATTCTTAAAACGCATTATGAACTCTTTTTAGTTTAATATGTCAAATGCTAGAGTATTAAATGCAATTTTATCTTAGTCCATTTTTTTGAAGACTCTTGCTGAGGCTTAGCCTTCTTTAGTGATCTTCCAATCACTATGACCCTCACTTCATGTTCAAAATATACAAGAGAGAAAAAAAAAAAAACAAAAACACACAGCTTCATTACATTTATACAGGATTTATTTAGTATCTTCAAAAACCAATCTGAGAAAGTTTTCCATTCACTAGTTTTAGCTAAGCCACTGAGAAAACAAGGAAATCCTCCAAAATTCTCAATAAGATATTATCTAAAGAACTGAAGCATGAAACTTGGCTTACAGCAGCTGACATAAAGCACACAATGGAATACCTGCAGAAACTAAACAAAAACATTTCAGAAGCTTATCTGGGGAAAAGAAACAAACAGAAAACCCCACAAGAATCTTCTATTTTTATATGAATATTCTGGTGGATTATTTTAATGTAGGAAAAATAAATTTTATGGTAATGCATGTAACTTTTCTGATATATATATTTGTGACATTAAGAATGAAAACTGACAAGCTAAAAATTCTTCATGGAGTCTTTAATAACATGCTTTAACTTTTGGTCAGCCCTGAAATGGTCAGGCAGTTGGACTAGATGATCATTGTAGGTCCCTTCCAACAACAACAACAAAAAAAACTTCTGTGAAATTTTATATTTACAAGATGATTAGAAAATAAGATTCTGTGGGCATTCCAAATATGGAAGAGACCACCTGCCCAATCAATGTGCATGAGGAAGGAGAGAATCTTCCTTCACAAAACACCTGTTGTACGCTGCAAGGATATAAACCAAATTCTTACCCACGTTATATTTGTGCAATGTATTGATGAATATATTAGAAATCCCCTTCTGTGCCTAATCCATAAAAAACATAAATTACTACAGCTCCTTAACAGAGAGGCTCTTGCCTATTATTTACGTTCTTAGTTCTAAAGGTTTTCTATTTAATTCTCCACATCAGCCAAGAGTCACTACACTTATTATTGACTAAAAGCTTCACAACCTTACTTTAGGGCAGTTAAATATTTCCTCTCTTGCAGAATTAAGTTAAATGAGAGAACATGCAAGGCTAATTTAGACAAAGCTAGTCACACTTCCAAAGTGACAATGGTAAATCTAGTGACTTCATCTCTGCTTCATAACCAGTTTCCCAGTTTTTAGACAACCCTTTCCTCAGAGTTCACAATAAAGTTGGACCTAGTTACAAGTAACTAAGAACAGAACAGATAAAGATTATCAGGGAATACACAAAAAAATGAAAAAAGTTTAAAAATGGAAGAGAGAAACAAAGGAACTGTAAGGTTTCAAAGTACAGAAAGTTGAACAATAGCAAATGGGAGATGTGTAATTCAGAGATTAAGCATATGTTGAATTCTAGTCATTCTGAATAAAGTAGTGAAAATGTCAGAATTCAAGAAGTTCAGAAAAAAGTTGCATTAACCAAAGTTCAAGTGAATTAAGCACTAGTTTCAGAAGAAAGTATAACAAATACATGGCTTTAAGTGCTACTAAAAAGTACAGACATGGGAGACTTGACAAAAGATCTGGAAGAAAGGAATAGCAACATTCAATATTGTTGAGAATGTCATGTTCAATTGCTACATTCAGTGTATTTGTAGGAGTCTATTACATTCTTTTGTAGAACCAAAAGGTGAAATAAAAACTATCCTCCATTCAGAAAACAAAACACATGCATCCACTCAGAACAGCAGCAGACACTACTGCATATTGTCCTGGGAGAAAGTGTGCGCATGCATGTACAGAAGGGAAAGTTCAACCCAGGAACAGTCTGAAAAAGAAGGACTGAATTAGCTAAAGGCATTTCTTTCAAACAAATGAATTTGTACCAAGAAACATAATTCCATCACCATTCTTTTCTCATGAAAGTATAACTTACAAGAAAAGCCAAAAGATGTAGTAACATACCAAGAAAAGGGAATGTTCATCCCTTGCCTTTTTTGACTCCATGTTTTTCCTGACCCTCCCCCACCAAAAATAAGACAACAGGATTAAAAATATTACTACATTTTCATAAACATTCTCTGAAGTATTCCCAAGGATGCTGTGAAACAATTTGAAATGCAATCTCATACCTGCAATCATCTATTTGCACTAGAAATCGTACTATATCTTGATGATCTTTCAACACAAGGAGCTCCGTGTAAGGATTCTGTATTTGTTCTTCACCAATTGTCTGTACAGATGATTTCTAAAACTCATAAAAAAAAAAATTTAAATCAAATTTATTTTGTACTGACATAATTATTTTCACCAGGTCTTTGTAATGTCTAACAATCTATAGATTCATGTGTGAATGTATAGTTATATTTGAAGTGAAATTAAGTTTCTGAAATATAAATCTGTCTTAATGAAAGTCATTACAAAAGATCATTTCTTATTCTTTCAAGTAAGTAATATCCTTCTACAGCATGTATTTTAAGTTATTATAGCATTTTCTGTTAAAAAAAAAAAACACCAAACTATTTTGTACTGCTTTAATCACCAATACACCAAGATTAAAAACCCAGTTTAATCATAAGCTGTCACATTGAGTCGTGAAGCTGGCTCTATTCACCATACATTCAGTTTTTCATTAAATTACACGTCTTCTGAGAGGTCTGTGAACCTCTCACATCTTTCACCTACTATTCAATTTTAAAATCCTATTTTAAAGATGTCATCTTTATATAAGTAAGAATAAATGCTGTTCTGTAATATATAAATCATCCGTCAGGACTCTATTCACAAAATACCAAAGCCAACAGCTTAGAAAAACACAGAGGATTATTAAACATTTTATAGAACAGCATCTGCAATTACCTCAACTAGACTATTAATTAAAAGGACTATCAACCACTCAGAACAAGCTGGTCACCAGGCAGGATCAACAAAATGTTGCATAGGATTGCAGTGTCAAGGCATGATAGTTCTGCTAATCTCAATCATCAGTTTGTTTCAATAGAAAACTTTTTTGTGTTTAAGGTCTTCCACATTCTGGAACAACTTGCTATTAGACATTATTTTTTTAAAAAAGTCTAAAAAAAATCTAAATAGCTCAGTAGTAACTCAGTGACAGCACTCTCCTGTTTCCAGATTTATTTTACACGACATCCAATATCTTCTTACTTCCAGGACTGTCTCTTCTTTGAGGACTTAAACAGAAAACAGCAATTACTAAACACTGTACCACATGTAGCATACATGAGAGGTAATCCTATGTGAAAGACAAACATATTATCCTCAAAAAACTTAATATTTTCTTGCAGGAATACCAAGTTATTTTCTATTATTTCTGTATTGGTACTATGATACTATTCTTCAGAAGTTAAGAATTACAAAGTTAATAAATAGGGAATTTTAAAGAAACTTATGTTTATTTTTAAAGTGAAGAGGTTATCAAAATGCTAGTTCTTGTGATTTTTATCTTGGTTTTGTGCTATCTGATGCATTTCATGAAGCAAGTGTGAGAATAGTAGTTCCCGTTTAAAATAATGCAAGTATAGTCCACATAGAAAGAAAAGCTGGACAAATATGGAATCTAGTTCAGCTGTCAAAAGCAAATCAAAACATTCCTTACAAAAATTTAGAGTTCTAAAAATCAGCATCACATTAGCAATACCATAGTCAGAAGACTTTGATTTTTTAATTTACTAATAGAAACATACATTCACAAAACAATTGTAACATTGCTTTGAAAAGACAGAATTTGTAACATAATATCCCAATTCTATATCCTGTTGTTGCTTCCTGTTCAGTACAAGATCATGCTACTTCTTTTGAGCAACCTGTCTAGTCTTACTTTTTTCTAATTCTGTCCTACCTAAGAGTGCCTGTGAATACTGAAAGGTACAGTGCTGATGAAGTACTATAGATAACAACAAAATAACAGTTCCCCCCCCCGCCAGCACTGTCATACAACAAGCTACACTCTCTTCAGATCTTCATTAATATTTACTGAAGTGTTGGGTTACGTGTGCATTCTTTCTTTGAAGAAATCTATTTTTCATATAAAGTATTAATTGAACCCTCTTGTAGCAACATCAAACTTTTAGAAAAAGAAAACTAGATGCTGATGCTAAAAGAATCTATTCCCAGCTTGCATCCTTTTATGCAGGACCTGTAAGCATCACTATAATAATCAGTTAAAAAAAACCAACACATCACCAAACAAAAACTAAAACCTCACCCACAACATCCATCTCTAATTCAGAATTTCCTATAACCCCCGTGATTTGAAGCATTTAAAAGCGGGATTTTCAAAAGCAATTCACAGAATCATTAAGGTTGGAAAGGA
>NW_010553550.1:55334-71858 GCF_000687285.1 Phaethon lepturus | reverse complement strand
GTCATCTGCAAACTTACTGAGGGAGCAATGAAGTAGCAGCATGAAGTCTTTGAAAGCCCTCTAGGAGTTTAGGCACATTCTTTTTATTAATTTCCATTGACAGTTGTGTAGCCAAATGCTGTAGTAACCTTTGAAAATTTCATCGAAAATATTTGGTGTTGTGATTGCTGAAGTCCCAGCTGTGCACAGTGAAGAAATGAGTCATTGCCTAGTGATGCTTGACTGTCCCACTGTCTGATGGCCTCAGGCCTCAGGCCATCAGTCTGCGCTAATGATGGTCTGTGAAGGTAAATAGCATCCCCCTACTTAAAGGAGGGTTTGTTCCTTCTAAAGCATGAGATGATACTTGGAGAGACTCAGTTGTCATAAATTACTTTGTCCTGCTTGTCTTTGTTGTGTCCAGTTGTGCTGGGGTGACGGAAGTGACTGCTTATTCTAATGCAGAACTGCCTATTCCTGGGAATAAAGTGTTATCAATTCAAATATGAGAACAGATATTCTGTCTGTGGTGAAATAACATAGCTGTTATACACCCATACATAATGAAACATGTGGATTTCAGTGTATGCTTTCAGCTATTGAACTGCGTAACTCTTTATGTTACAGTTTTCAATTCTCGGTAGCAGGTTCTGTCCTCCCTTTTTTGTAGAGATCGAAAATCTTTGCATAGATTATTACAAGAAAGGAGACTTGATAAAACAAAATAAACCAGAGTGGTCTTAAGAAGATTATTCAAACACTCTCTTTTCTCTGTCCCGTCAGAACAGGACACCACTCATTGAATTTGAATGTCACAGACAACTTTCAGAACTGGTAAAAGGGAATGAATCTTGAATATGGCCTGGGCGGTACGCCTGTGAAACTCATTGCTGCAGAAGGCTATTAAGGCCAAGAATATAGCAAATTTTAAAAAGAAATTGGATACCAGCAGAGTTATTACTGATATCCAGAATTATAATAATTAATGCTATCAAAGTTTGAAAGAGCTAATGTGTTTCAAACTTTGGGGCACAGGGTGATCTCTGTCTGACAGATATCAAGATGAGCCTTGTGGAAAGATGATGTCATGTCTACCTTGCTGGTGCTTTTATGCTACAGTCTAAACTTACTATACTGTCAGTGTACAAAAGTATTTGAACCTGTTGTCTGATTGCTTGTATCAATTACTGTAGACAAAATCCTTTAAAATGTACTTCTGTATCAGCAGAAGTGATAGTCATCTAAAACACTGCATTTAACCAAATTAAGTCAGGAGTAAATACAGCATGGTTGGATATCTCTGTAACTGTGTAGATGTCAAAATGCTGTTGACTCGTGTGAATGGTCTCACACTACACTGAGCATACATAACAAGCATATGTGTCTGTTAGGGTGCATTGTGGTTTTTTAAATACAGTTATTAATTTTGCTGCTTAGTCTCATTCCTTTATTGGTAAGTGCAGTGTATCACATTTTCTAGATATGAGGTCTTATGCTACTGTCTGCTTTTTCCAGAGTCACTTCTCGCCTGGTGTGTATTCTACTTTGGAGCAGTCTGAGTGCCAAAATGGAAATAAAAGCCAAAATGACCTTGCAGTTAAAGTTCACTAACCCAAGATAATCCAACCAGAAAAAATGAATCTGAAGGCAATTCTTGTATGTGTTTTGCACTCACCTCTTGTGACTGGGAAAGGGAGTAAAAGAAAACACACACAATAATGTCATTATTCCATTCCATTCTACTTATACTTTTTCACTGCGATGTTTTCTGCCAGATCTTGCAACTGGTTTTTAGTGTAACTTTAGGAATCTATAGAATAGTAAGCACTATTATTTTATAACCTTCTGGCAGGATACAAGCATGATGTTCCCTCAGGGATATGACACCAACATGACATGTGCAGACTTTTGCAAATAAACAGGACTAGATCTAATTCTGAGTGGGAACCAGAACCAATACCAGAGGAATTAAGCTTCAATTGCCTATCCCGTAAATAAACACACTGCAGGAAGAAGTTGTCTTAGAACTTAAAGGGCTCTAAGAGACCAAAGTTGTTTTTGTTTTTGCTTACATGAGCAGTTTCATGTGAAATAATGTGTTAGTAGGAACTGTGCAGGCTTTCACAGTGAAACGCTAATCTGTCATGTAGACCTGGTCCCAAGTGCTAGGCCAGGAAGAAGTGGGAAGCTTTAATCTCTTTGCACGTTTGGGTCTGGCAAGAGTAGCTGGAATGGTTTTCAGAGGTGGTGTGGAAGTGTAACTTTATAAAGCAAATGATCTCATTACTTCTCTCCTTGTTCCCTAACCAGCACAATTAATATCCAAATGTTCTCTAAGATTAGTTTTATTTCCTGCCCAGCTAGTTGACAGACACTGCTGAGATTTGAGTTCACAGCAGGCGAGAGCAGATGGCTACCTTCGCTAACAGATTACTGCATCAAAGCGTACAAACTGTCCAGCTCTGTCTCAATAAACTTCAACATATGATTTATAAAGTGAACATAATAGAAGAAATCCATGAAGCCTATAACAGGAATCATATTACAGCACTACTTAAAGCACTGGGAGAATTGCCTAGGCAGTTATTATATACTTGTGCCAATTTTCAAATCTTATTAGGCAAGAAAGCATTGCCTGGAAAATTATTTGTCGTCTTTGGTATTACTTCCTCTCATTTAATTTTTACTGAACTAATTAAACTTAAAGGGAGATTTCCAATACATATAGCTTCTATTGAAGTTCTAGCAAACATGTTAATGTGTTCACAGTGATTTAATAGTCAATTGTTTGTATGTGACTTTTTACATGAGCAAAGAAGTCTTTGCTAAACCTCTATACCTGCAAGTCCATGATGGGACTACTGTACTCCTAACTGAAAAACAAAAAGAACCAAAAAAAGAAAGAGAACCGTTGTTTCAGAAAAAGAAAAATCATTGCAAGATCATGCATACATATCCAGCACAGCAGATAAACTTGGTTATTTGAGATAATAAATTGCAAGTAAAACTTGCCTGGAACAGTTGATGAGAAATGCTTCATAAAGGAGGCCAAAGCTTTTTACAGAGTGTAGCAGCTCCAAATGATGGCACAGTATCTTCTAAGAAAGATACGATATTTCTAGCATGTTGCATAATTATTTGCTATATGAAATGTGAGGTCCTCTGTGCCCGAAGTCTACTGATGTTGCTGGCATTAATTTTGAAGAGGATCAGTCTATAATTTCTTGTGTTTTTGTAAGCGTTCAGCACTCTTAGGGAAGTCCCATTGCATTGGGTGCTGAAGAATGAGATACAGAGTGACTTATAGCTCTGTGAGATGGAAGGGGAGTCCTGATTCTTGCAAAATCTGGGCTTGTTTTCTGGTGAATAGTACCATCTCACTGCTTTTCTGCTTTCCTGAGGGCAGTAGCAAAGTCTGCTGAGGTGACTTGGATAGCAGCTCTGTGCAACTGCTAATCCTCACTTCTGTCCTTTCTCTCCACTGGTTTGATCTGTTCAGCCCTCTGTTTGCCTCACTTTGTACTTAAGATCTAGGTTTTGCCCTGCTTTCTGTGAGCTGTGTCTCTGTATGAGAGGGAAGGCTGCATTCTTTTGTGTGATACTGGGAGCTAATGGGGTTTTCCTGTTAGTGTTGTGGAGAACAGTGGGAATACCACAATGTCAGTTTGTGGAAAATAGAGGTTTCGTTGCAGCTTTTAGAAAGAGATGGATTAAATTTCCTGTTTTAAAGAATAAGGGAAGTTGGTGTTCTTTTCATTTTGAAGTTAAAAACTGAAGTTATCCTATCCGACGGAAACATTTCCCTATGTAATTAGCTGAATGTATTTCCACATGCAGTAATGTTTTCTTAGGATGTGAGGTGGAGGGGGCACAGAAAAATGTTACACAGCATTTAGGCTTAGCATTAAAGGTTGTAAGTTTATACGTTTCTAAAGATGCTGTTTGTACTCCCTGACTGAATAGTAACTGACCATGGTGAATATTTGATTTTAGTGGTGTTTTGCTTGCACTTACACACCTTGCTTAGAATTGAGTGGTGTCTATTTCTGTCAAATACAAATACATGTGGTTTTTTTGTTGTTGTTTCTATCATAGACTCGCCCTCAGCAAATTTAAGTAACTACAACATCACCGTGGTGGAAGGAAAAAGCATCACATTGTACTGTGATACTACTGGCGGGCCACCCCCTAATGTGTCCTGGGTGCTCACTAATCTTGTTTCAAACCATGAGGTAAGTTTCACGTTCAAAGACATGACAATTCAGAGAGAGGAGACACCTGCTGAAGGATGGAATGAAGATTCATGTCTTGGGATTACATTTGTTTTCCAGTTACTTTCAATCCAGGGTGACTGCTGCAGTGCTTTTGGAGAATGGCAGACATTCTTTCCTCAAGACCCTGATTTGCACTCCGGTTTCTGGATGTTCACTTGTAAATGAGAGTACTGCAGTTTTCTGGAAGTGATCTGGTGCATTGGGATACTGAAACACAAGGGCTTTCTTATTATCACCGATACCTGCATACAGAGAATAAATCTAATCTATCCTAATAATGAAAAAAACTTTCTAATTTTACTTTATTTTCATGCCAGAAGCTTAGTGTGTTGGAATTTGGTTGCAAAACTTATTTAGGGGTTTGTTTCATTTTCCTTCAACAAACAAAGCAACAACAGAAAGCCTTGGAAATTGAAGTGAAGGAATTTACTATAAGGAATGGCAGTTTTTTTAAATGAAGTATGAGGATGTTTCCTCAATAGAATCATCTAGGCAGGGGGAATTTTGTTTTCTGGCACCTTTGTATTCTGTGTCCCTAACTCAAGACTGTGTGCACACTGGAGATAGAATAATTAAGTTCTTTCTGATGGAAGTGTTGATAAGGAGAAGCATATAAGCAGATCTTCAACATGCAGCTGCTGATCTCTTAAATTGCTGTTATTTACACAGTGGGCAAAACCCTCTGTTATTTACAATTTTATGGCATTGGCTTTCCTGCATTCATCATGATGCAGACTGCTTAAAGCCTCCTGGTCTGTACAAAGTGTGGGTTGTATACTTCCAAAACTGTTCCTGCAGTGTGGAAGAGACAGGACCTCTGGCGTCTCATAATCTTTGTACTTCCTTGAGGTCATTATATCAGGCCTGGATAGAATTTGACGAGCCTGACTTTCAGCTCTCATAAGTAAAAGCTCTGCAGAGCTCTAGTTTTATTTTTAAAATTTTCTCTAATCTGTAAAACTACCCAAAGGCATCAGTTGTCATCAAGAACAAGAAATTAAAATGGTTTGGGGAACCTATGCCAAGTTGTGCTGTTTTTTTTTTTTTTTTTTTTTTTTTTTTTGAGTTAGGAGCCAAAACAAATGTGGGATGCTGTTCAGAAAGTGAGATCACCTCATTTTTTAACTCTCCTATCTTTGAAATGCCATGGTCAGTTTGCTTCAAGCTTTCCAGAAATATTCTGTCCTGGCGTAACTTCATCTTGAGATTTCAGAGGGGCTCATAATATAGGCTAGCTACAACCTTAACCATGGAGCACAGTAGTCTTTTCAGTAGCAGAAGAATGAGTGCCTTTTAAACCTCATTTGCCATTCACAACTGTCCTTCCATTTTCTGTGAGTGTTGTTTTTGGTTTCCTTTCTCTCACTTCCATATCTCAGTTTCTGCCTCCGTTTTCTTCACCTCCTATGCTGCTTTTGCCTGTTTTCTCTCTCTTTCCTGTTTTACAAAGAGAGATGCTAACAAAAGTTAAAACTAAACTCTAGTCCTGCAAAGCTAACTGTATGCTCTCAGTTTCTATGCTGTTGTATAATCTGATTGATGTTGGTTAGATTTTTTCCTGCCCTAGATTTCAGCCTTGAGCCTGTGATTGAGCCCCTCTGCTTTCAATCCGGCTTTGAGCACTGCTCACTTCTGAGAGTTGCGCATAGAGAAATGTGTCAGGGGGTGTTCGCTTTTCCGCTCCTTTCCCCTACTGTCACACTAAAATCAAAGGGGTGCTAAGCTTAAGTGGAGTTCAGGTGTCATCTCGAGGTTCAAAATTCTGGTCCTGCAGGACTGCATGCAGGAGTGTTCCCTCGTGTCCCCACTGACTGCCACTGAAAGTCATGGTGGTTTTACAGATGCAGTGTGTTACTTGCCTGTCTTCTGTGCAGCACTGAAGTGTATGTGTACACTAAGAAAAATACCCCAAAAGTAGCTTTTAACAATGATCCTAATTATTGCTTATTTTCTGAGTGTGTTTTGGTTCCATTCCTTTTTAAGAAAATAGTCTTGCATTTTGTGAAAAATTCAAGTATGGAAATAGTAATTATTTGGAGATCATATGAAGGGCCTGATTTAAGAAAACCAGAGTCTTCAACAACTAGCTTTGCAAGCTTTTTTTTTTTTTTTTTTTTTTTTTGGCCCTCTTTTCTTCCTAATAGTTGCTATAGTGCTCTGTTTTGGATTTAGTATGAGCATAATGTTGATAACACACTGATGTTTTTATTTGTTGCTAAGTAGTTGTAGTGCTTATACTAAGCCAAGGACTTTTCAGCTGCCCTTGCTCTGCCGGCAGCAAGGTGCACAAGAAGCTGGGAGGGGGCACAGCCAGAAGAAACCCAGGGTTTCAAAAACCTGGTTTTGAAGCTTTTTTTTTTTTTTTTTTTATTTTGGCCCTCTTTTCTTCCTAATAGTTGCTATAGTGCTCTGTTTTGGATTTAGTATGAGCATAATGTTGATAACACACTGATGTTTTTATTTGTTGCTAAGTAGTTGTAGTGCTTATACTAAGCCAAGGACTTTTCAGCTGCCCTTGCTCTGCCGGCAGCAAGGTGCACAAGAAGCTGGGAGGGGGCACAGCCAGGACAGCTGACCCAGACTGGCCCAAGGGATATTGCATATCACGTAACGTCATGCTCAGCACATAAACTGGAGTTGGCCAGCGGGTGGGAATCAGTGCTCGGGGACAGGCTATTGATAGCCGGGTGGTGAGCAGTTGTTGCATTGGGCACCACTTGTTCTTGTGTATTACTCTAGTTTTGTTTTGTTTTTTTTTAATTTTATCTTCCTTTGCTCTCCTATTAAACTGTTTTTTTCTCAGCTTGTGAGTTTTTTTCCAATTCTCTCCCACATCCCACCTCAGGGTGGGGAGTGAGTGAGCAAGAGGCTGCGTGGTGCTTAGTTGCTGGCTGGGCCTAAACCATGGCATTACCTTAATTAGCCCACACTTAAACACATAAAACAGAACTTGGGCAGTAGCTTAAGTAGTAGAAAGTATGTAATCTTTTGTGGAAGATTTTAATGAGGAGAAGAAGCTTTCAAGAGAAATTTGGCTAAGGAGGGGGGAGAAGACACATTGTCAAGGTACAGTAGCACTCAGAAGGCAGCAGTGGAAGAGTGGTCAAGCGTAAGTATAAAGGAAGGAGACAAAAGGAAGAGTAAAGGAAGGATTGAACAGAATATAGGAGGAAAGAAGAAGTTCAAGGAGCAGAGATAGGCCATAGAAACCAGTCATAAAGTGGAAAAGAGGAATGAGCAAGGGTATGGGTAGAAAAAACCCCTTTGTGTAGAGAGGAGGTGCTTAAAAAAAGGCAGAAACTGAAAGTGACAGAACAGAAAAATGGTTGAGTGCAGTGTTTGTAGCAGGGCTTTTGGAGCTTTGAATTCACTGCCACTGACGTTTACAATTGATTCTGTAGGCGTTTTGTGTCTGTTTGGTTGAGACACTAAAGTAAGGCTTTGATGAATTGTGGACTGATACACCTAAAAGGAAGGGAAAATGTAAAATGCTGTTCAGCTGTGGCCAGTGATTCCCTCGTTCTTTGTGCTGCAGTTGACACGTGTTTTTCTGATCGCTTGTAGAGTGACACAAGTAAGAACCCTGCCTCGCTAACCATAAAGAACGTTTCATCCATGGACAGTGGACTGTGGATTTCCTGCATAGCAGAGAACATTGTGGGAGAGGACCAAGCCTCTGCTGAGCTCACGGTATTCTGTACGTACGCAGGCCTCCATATAGCTTCTGAGGCCAAACTGCATTGGCAGCAACTGTTTTGGGTATAAATATTTTTTGGGCACACAGGTTGTTGAAACAAAAACCCTTAAGGCATGTGAACTATCTACTGCAGTTAATGCTGGGAGTAGCCCAACCAGCAGTTGTTGTATTTATCTTTTTCAGCTTTGTGTTCTGCAAAAATGTATTTCTAAATGCTTTGTCTTCCAGTTAGAACAATCTGTAAGTAAAGTTCTGAAACCCAAAGTACTCAATGGCACTGTCAGTGTGGGAAGGTTTATAATGGTGTGCATGTACATACACACTGTCTTAGGAATTAAGAAGTGTGAATGCATCAAAAGGCTCGTAGAATTAATTATAAGAGACTACAAATGTTTATTCTTGTCCAAAGCAACAACTACTTTGTTCAAAAAATAATGCACTTGCAACATTCATACTGCCAGATGTAAATTTATTTGTCATAGCTTTGAATAATATACTTATTTGTCAGGGCCAAGGAAGGGGGAAGGGACATGTAGAGTAGAGGCATTGGCTTCTTAGATCTAAGCTCCAGCCTGAATTCATTTTATGTGAACTAGACAGCATGTTTTCACAAGTTGCAATCCTCTGTTTAATTGAAGGTGGGAATGGAACGCTTTGTAGATGGCAAACAACAGCATGTGCTCATGACAGAGTAAACTAGAAAAATCACTGTAGATGTAGATTTGTAGGTTGAAATTGGATATGTAATAGCTATAGGAAGGGACATAAACTAGGAATGTTTCAACAGTGTAAATGAGATTCTGAGCTTGGCACTGTTATGAGTGATAAAAGGGAGTATAACTAGATTCAATTGGATGCAGTTAAGAATAAATATCAAGGAAAATTTCCCAATAGTGAAATAATGGACAAGGTGTTGGAATAATCTCCTGAGGGAAACAGAACAAATCTGTAAACTTGAGGCATTTAGCAGGTTTGAACAAAGAATGAGAAAATACATAGTAGAAAATCATCTTTCCCTGACAGAATAATCCAGGGAATTAAGTCATCTGTTCTGGCTTTGATTCTGTGAAGAAAATAATCCGAAAGTTTGGATTCCTAGCTGAATATATTTCCAGTACTATTTGCTTTTGGCCAACTTTTAAATATTTTCAATACTGTTGTGTTCCTTCAACACTCCTCTGCACCATTTTTTCAGCAGACTAAAGCTAAAATGTCTCTCCCCCTCTTCTCAGTGATCCAGTAACTGAACATCCCACACCTTACAGGGTTTAAGTGATTTAACAGGTGTTCAGTCCTTGTCTGAAACTAGTTGGTTTTGTTTCTTTCTAAAGAATGGCTTCATTTCAGTTGTGAGCATAGTACCCTCGGCAGAGCAGGTGGGTTCCTGTGTGAGTATCCTCCAAATAGGTATCATTCCTACTAATACCGTACTTTTGTACTGATGAATGAAAAATACTTGCCTGATAACTTTGGGGGAAGGGAGGAAAGACAGATTCGGAATATTCTGATGTTCTTCACTCTTTTTTTCCAATATAGTTGCACCAAATATCACATTTATTGAATCTCCAACCCCGGACCACCACTGGTGTATTCCATTCACTGTGAAAGGGAATCCTAAGCCCACATTGCAGTGGTTCTATGAAGGGGCTATACTGAATGAATCTGAATACATCTGTACTAAAATACATGTTATCAATCAAAGTGAATACCATGGCTGCCTTCAGCTGGACAATCCTACCCACCTGAATAATGGTGCTTATACCTTACTGGCAAAGAATGAGTATGGAGAAGATGAAAAACGGGTTGATGCTCATTTCATGTCAGTGCCTGGAGATGGTGAGTATAATTTTTTTAATGTTAGCAATTGCAAATTGATGAGACTCTGGAGACAGTACTCCTGGCCAGTTTAACTATTTTGGAGGAAGCTTTTTACATGCTTTTTTTTTTCCCCTCTCTGAATGAATGTCTTCAAGATTAGTTGTAAAATAATGTTTTTCTTGAGCATTTTCTTGTTTATTGCTTCTTAAGGGAGGCCATGCTAGTGCTCTATAAATTTTAAGTAACCGTCCTCAGTGCCAGCTAAGGCACTGCTGTTTCTGAAGTGTTTTCTCAAGCCTCAGTTCTGATCCTGGAAAGCACTGAGTGCCAGTTCAGCCACTCTGTAAATTTTCTGCACTGCGTATGAATGCAGCCAGTCAGTGTAGCCAAGGTCATGGGGGATGCCTATGTAGCATCTAGTACCTTGTTGCAAAATCAATAGTGCAGTCCAGTGAGTTGATGATAGTATGTTGTTTAGGACACCAGAGGGAGCTGGAGAGGAAACAAGCAACACAGAAGCAGGATGGATAAGGTCCCAGGGTCTCACTGGCATTTCAATGTCCAAGTCTCATTTGTTTCAGTGGAGGTTGGGCATTTACGTGCCTAGGACTAGCTGTGCTCAAGATGGTTGCTGTTTAAATATATGCATCTTCAGTTGCTCTAAAGGCTCCACCTCAGCCCTCCTATGTGAACAGGCTGAAGGTGGACTAACTTATTGAACTGCAGGACTACCGTAAGTGATTGATGTTCACCGTGGTTTGATATTTTCACACATCTTCAAACCCATATGTGAAGTGACTGTAAGAGGAAGAAAGCATACATGTAAGCATATTGCTGTATGTGGAAAGAACTCTGAGTGGACCTCGCACAGCTGGAATGGAAATAAAGGCATGTTTTTGCGCAAGTAATTGCACAGTCATATCTGAAAATATGAGCACGTGTGTACCTTTGGCTTTTTAGCCATGGGATATAAATAGAGGCCTTCTTTTTTGAAACGGCAACGTGCAGTGCTAATCTTATCTCACAGGAAAAAAAAAAAGTGAATATTTAAATTCTCTCTCCTACATTGCAAGCTACAAGCAGTAAAAATATGGTCTGTATTTAGTGTTTTTCCCTACCAGCTCTGTCTGCTATAGGGAGAGAGATGACAGGTCTTTGCTTTCCCACCCTTAGAAGAAGAAGGTGAAGAGCTGGTACAACGGTACAACCAGGCTTTATTTACTCCTGCTGTCCTTAGTCATCCTCTCCTCTTTTTCCTCTGGAGTTCTTCCTTAAATAGACTCGTTACAGAAACATGCCATGGTTTCAGCCACTGGCATCCTCTAATACTGCATTATAACGGTTCAGTAAAACAGTTCATATAATAGATGTTCTGTGTACAATGGAAGTTCTCTTACACCCTGATTATTTAATAAGAACCTGGCTTAATTTTCTTAACAGACTAACAGTTCCTCTAATACATTCAGGTGAATTTATCATTTTTTGTCTTTGATCCAAATCCCTTTCACTGTTCTGTTTTTCCTTTTATGCTTCTCCCCTGTACACTGAAAATTTGCCAGTTATTGGCCTTTTAAATCAGTAAATAGAACTGTAGGTATTCTCCAAATTAGAAAGACAGCACCATTTATTTGTTCCATCCTCTTTACACTCATAAAGAATATGTCTCCCAACATAATCTCGCTGTCTTCTTTAAGAGTTTCCCAAGCTCAGTGGTGGATTAAGCTTCAGAAAAAAGAGTACAGAGGAAACTGTACTATGTATAGACAGAATGTAGCTACATTAGAAATCAGTTCATGCATAGTGGATGGTACCAAACCAGTCTTAAAAATGAAGAAGAGGGGAAATTGCTTATTTACTTAGCCTCCTCAATATTGTTTTTATTTTTTTCCTATAAGAATCATGGCATTGAGCTTTAGAAAACATCACAACATTGTTGTCTCCTCCACTGAAGCTGGCATAAAAGCAAATGTTAAAAAACTAGAATCCTCTGTGCAATTATTACAATTTTTGTTTTAAACTATTACTATTTAAAGCACTGTCAGGCTTTTTCAAACCCTTAAAAGGCTTTTTCAGTGCTGTCGTTACTGTGTAGTTTCTTCTTTTGGCCCACATATTGTACAATGAAGCATAAAGACTAAGGCCCACGCCCTGGTATTATGTTCATTTCCATGCCTTCACGACTGAATTAAATACCAGCCCTGATGTTTCATGGGGTGGGGTATACTCGATGAGCTTTAAACTGATTCTCTGGTTATTGCATCACTTACGGGCAAATGCTCTGAACGTAAGAACAAAAGACAATTTAAAAAATCCCCTCACCTCTAATCCATATGTCTATCTAAATTAAATACGAATAAGTCTGAAGCATGTTCTGTGATAAACAGTGTAATACTCCACTTTCAAAGTTGCATCAAACATGATGAAGACATGATTTGTGCTAAGATGCTGTCAACTTCCAACATGCTACTTGCAGAACATTTCTCACTGGTTTGAGGATGCAGGCATGAAGGAGAGAAAAGCATGTAACTACAGTGGGATTTGGATTGAGTTAATGATAACACAATTAATGTTATAAATTAAGACTTTGTTTTCAATATGAAAGTGTGGAAGAATAAATTTCATATTCTGTTAGCTAGATGTTTAACTGGCTTTAATCTGCTGAAGTTCCTGGATTCCTGTGAAGCTGTTCTTTCTGAGGATGGCTTGATTATTTGAGTCTACACTGCAGCAAACAGGAAGCAAGAAATGTTCATATTTTATTCTGCAGGCTGTTGTCATAGTTGATCCAAAACACCTAATGAAAGTGGGGGAGATTTTTACTACTACTAAGTGTATTTAATTAAGCTTATTCATCTACCAGCTCTCCACTCTAAAATTCAGCTCAAGGAATCCAAGTCACATAGTAGCTTGTCAAAGTAAAAGAGTATGTTAAATATGCCTCAGAAACCGCATCTTGCACGTGCGACATAACAACATGGGGCTGTTTTGCAGAAGTATGTTTTTGGATTGAGTCTTTTGCTGCTGCTTTATTTTGAAAATGTCAACTTTATAAAGAAAGCAGCAAGCAAACCAAGTGTAGTTGATGTAGTTTGTAAGGACGAGTGAATAGGAGTGTCTTTTAACAGTTTATTTACACAACAACCTATTCTAACAAGGACCAAACCAACAATGCTGTTCTGTGTTTGCCTTAAAAGTAATTGTGTTTAGATGTGCAAAGTTACCGTGTTGAAGTTTAATGTTAAAATATCTTTAACTGATGTTTTGATGATTGACTAGATATGTTTTTATGTAGGGAATACTAAATAGAAATTTCGTATGGTGGTTTTGTGCAGCATCTTGATATTTGCAACTTTATTTGAAGTGTTTAGTTACATAAAAGATATTTGAATGTGTTGATGACTTTGTAGTTTGTCCCTGGCTGGAGTTAGGGGTTAAATAAATCTGATTTCTTTATCCCAATTCCAATAAGCAGTAACAAAAAAGTTGCCATTTAACTCAGGAATAAAGACCTTGGAATTTTTTTGATTTTTTTTTTTTCCCTTCAGATTACACAAGGTAAATTAGAAACACTGTCTTTCAGCAGATGGATGTTTTATACTGGAAAAACTGAATCCGTGAACTTTTATGGACAGAAAACCCTGGTCAGAAGTTGCTTGAGGACAGATAGTACAAGCTTTCTTCATTTGTTATTTATTTCTGCAGATTGACATGACAGTTCTCATGGGGTCTATTAACCCAAATCTCTGGATACTAGTATATCCTCAAATGCATTTAAAAATAAGCCTAATTATTTGCTGCCATTCTGAAAATAAGTTGCAACTCTATTTAGTATTTTCAGCACAGATTCTCATGCTGTTGACATAAGCAGAAACAATGGTGTTCTGGTCGTACTTCACAGTGCCTTTATGCCAGTCTAATACCACTGCTATGGATTTACTGTATAGTACTTTAAACAGACTTATGCTTTTTGAAGTTTATTCAACTTTAGAGATTTTAACTATCTCAATTTTATTTTCAAACCAACAAAAAGAAAAAAGTAAAGATATGGAAGAGATTATTAGGAGCCTACTACGTAAGTGATGCTATAAATACATTATAGACCAGAATGAGCGGGTATGTTGAAATACAACACAAATATCTTTCAAAGCATGAATAGTCTAACAGTACACTAATTTCAGTGGGCGTTCTGTGCAATATACTCACGTATGTGCTCAGCCTTACATATGTGCAGTAATTAGAAAAAGCTGTGAACTGGAACTAGTAAAACTTAGAAAAGTGTAGACTAGGCGAGATCCATTTGCTTGTGTGAAGGCTGGCTTCTGAGACATCTGACTCTTTTGGTAAGAGTTCTGTCTGTGTATCAGCTGTGGAGCTGGCTTCTTGGAAGCATCCTTTTACAGAGTGAATGAGATGGTGCTGCTTAGGTCATTGCTACCTCTAGTCCTTAACTTGCCAGTTCACAGCTAAACCAGTTTCCTCTCACAGTGATTTAATAGCAAAATTTTTTGACCAGGTAAAAGTCAGTGGTTGAAGTCTGCTTCCACATAAGGTCAGGGAGAATTTTACTATTGATTTTTCAACAGGAATAGTTATTGTTGCACTTCCTCCAGATACACATTAACAGCAGAAAGCAGAATTTTGCCCAGTTGGGAAATACGCCCGCCTTTGCTACAGCTAGTGCCCTGTGCATGGCTATTTCACATATAGCAAAATATTAACGTTTGGGATAGCTCTAAAATGGTTGTAAATGTAATCTGGTAAACAGGTACTGCAATATATTGACGTTGCTTTGCATTTGTGTAGGTACTGATCATTGCTATTGCAAATAGCATGTCAACTCTTAAAAAAATTCCTAAAGAAACTCGTATTCTTCCAGCATTTTCAATCTATTTACAAAGGCTTTTTCTTTTTTTTTTCTCTTCTCCTTGTACAGGTAGTGGCCCAATTGTGGATCCAGACGTTTATGGTATATATTTGATTTTCTTTTTCTTTTTGTTTAATGATAGAAATGAAGGAACTGAAACCATTAAAAGATTGAATGTCAGGCTCACTTAAATTGAAATGGCACATATTATAACACAGTTCTTAAATGTACTTCATATTTTTGGTTCATCTCCTGCCTTATGTTATTTAAGATACATGAGGGCAATGTAACCTTTTACTTACTGTGCTGCTTTTTGATTCACATTAGGAGAAGCATAAATCCACTGCTACAAATGGTTGCAGTTGATCCTCTAGGATGACAGCTGTCTGATGTAGCTCACAGGCATGAGATTGTGTGAACTTTTTGGAGTCATTTCTTGGAGGAGAGTTTGTGATTTCTTCTTACATAACTTAATTTATTTTTTCAGGGATGATTCCATACTTGTTCTACCTCCAAAAATGTACCCCTAAATCTCAGTTAAAAATGAAATTGGCACAAGTAAGGTTTCCTGTAGGCAATTTATTTTGCTCTGTCCGCTCATTTGTACCTTCCCTTAATCTCTCTTGCATAAGCAGACCATCAACTCAGTGGTATCTGCGTGTGTGCCAGAAGATTTGATGACACAGTGTTCACATTAGTTTTTTTAGTTAGGTGAAATGGTTTGGTCTGTACCTAGTGAAAGCCAGCGTGCACTAGAATAGAAGCTGCAGAATGAAAAGCAACTGGCTAGTTTTACATAATACTTCTGGTGAGTAGGAAAGTCCATCCTAAGCAACATACCCAAACACCGTTTAGCTTCCAGCAGAAGCTGGATCCTGTTTGGAGTACTTTTGGTTTGGATGAAATGGCCCATGACTCAAGTTTCCTTAAGCTGATTTAAATGTTATTGCTTTGATTCCATTCCATGTCATTAAACTTTAGCAAATGTGCAATTGAAGCATCAGTTTGGCTTTAAGTACTTAGAAATACTAAAAGATAGCTTCCCCTCCCTCTCTTTCCAAATTCTTTTTTGTTGGGACGGGTGGAGGGTGCGAAGGTGGTGATGGTTTGCACAATTCCTTTTAAGTGTTGTATTCTATAAGCTGTTTGCATGAAGGTTTTGGTTCTGGGCTGTTTATCAAGGTCCTGATGCCTGTGTATGGCTTTAATCATGCTAATGCTGTGCTTCAATTGACTTGGGTGGGTTTCTGCTGAGAGGTGTGCTTCGAGTTGTGCTAGAAGATCACAGCCTGCAAGACCTAGTCCTGATGAATGCAGCTTTCCTCAGGATGGACTTTCCTGGCTTTTCTTTCTGCTGTTTGAAACTGCTGTCTTTGATCTTTGTTTCAGTGACTCAGTGCTTGCTTTGAGAAACACTTTGTAGTCCAGAGTGTTCCCTAATTATTGCAAATTCACAAGTCCAGTTAGCGAGGTGAATAAATGAGGCTGGCAGGAAAGTCTAGGAACTGCTACACTTCTTCGGAGAACCACTGCTTGCATGGCTGACAGTGGGTCCCCTGGGATGCGCTCCCCTCAGAGACTGAGTGGTTTTCATGACTTTTTTTCAGACCCCTCTATCTCTGTGCTACACTGTTTACCTACAACTTAGATTGAAGATTTAAAGCACCACTGGCCCTGCGCCACCCTCCACCCCCCACAGGCTTCTCTTTAATCCGCATTTTTCAGATCCCAGTGGTAATCGTGTTGCAGATGTGCCTAGTGTAAAGGTAGAGGCAGCCCAGAGGATTTGATCCTGCCGGGCACTGGGACTAGCTGTGTGTCTGTCAGCCTGGTGGCAATGCATGAAGTTAATGGGAGCGGCAGGGGACTTCCCTGCCAGGATCGGGGCACCG
>NW_010553550.1:44160-55252 GCF_000687285.1 Phaethon lepturus | reverse complement strand
CAGCCACAGCCCCAGGCATTGGGCACTGCCCTGGAGCTGAGGCCGGGCCATGGGCCTGCAGGTGGGCCCGGCTGTGAGGAGACGGAGGCGATGGAGGGCAGAGGACCCCAGGCCTGAGTAGCCCCCCTGTGCGAGCAAAGCCCTTTGTAGCTGAGTTTGGTCTGTCCCTTGGGGACTGACTTCTGCGTCCTGCACTCCGTGTGAGGTGATTTCTAAACGTTTTCTGTTCAGTGTTCTGAGCATACAACAGGAAACTGAAGAGCGGATCAGGTCGCAGCAGGCTGCGTGCCGTTGTGTCTGCCCGGGGGGAGTCCCGGCTGCAGCACGCGTGTGACAGTCGCTCGTGCCGGCGGCTCACCTCTGCGGCGCCGCTCGGAAAAGGCAGAGAGGAGCGGCTGTCCTGGTCCCGTCTGGGAAGTAACTGAGAGAAAGCAAGCGACTCACTCAGGGCTGAGCAGGCAATCGAATGCCAAGCCAGCTGCTTTGGCTCCGACTTCACGTCTTTGTGCCACGCTGCTGCTTCTGACGTGGTTGTGAACATGAGAGAGGCAACATGCCCCGTATCGCCCAACCCCGCAGAGGACTGTGCGGGGTGACCCCCCGGCGGCGCTGGTGTGGCTGTAGTCTCGTCTGTATCCCAGCCGCCATGCGCCTTGTTTGTAAAACAGCTGCGAAATACTGCCCAGCCTCCGTTGCGGTTCACCGCAGTTGGCGTAGCCGCAGGTGGCTGCGTGAGGCACGCGGCACCGAGGAACCTGGCCCTGCAGCGAAACGAGTCCCACGCAGCGTGAGTCAAGAGGCGTGACCCTGTCTGTGTCGGAGTGCTCGGTGTCTATGTTAGGACTTCATACCGAAATGAGCAGGAACTCGTTTAACTCGGAATCGCCTGGTTTTGGATAGTTGTTGCACGTTTTTTCCTTGCCTGGCTCACCCATTTCAAGAGCCTTTGAAGATCTGGCACTAGTTCAGATACAAGCGCTTCGCAGTTCTACAGCAGGGAATGGCAATGCGACCCCAGCATGCTGACGTGGCTTGCTTCAGCGCTTGCCCATTTTAATACAGAAGTGCATGCAGAGGATTCACAGACCAGACCTGAAACTCTCTGCATAGTTCTCATTAGTCCTTCAGGGTGTGATTTCCAGTAGCTTAGTACAGACATGAGCATAAACAGAACTGTAAATAGCATTGGCTTTTGCCCACAGCTATTTACAGGTAAAATTAAGAGTAAGAATTTTTCCCTCTTTAAAGCTTGTATTACAGAGACAGAGCAGCAAAGGCTGTAAGTATTTCTTTTATATATTGGTCTCATAAAGCGACCATAAATACAGGGTTGGTCAAAACTTATCTTTGTGAAGATTTTCTCAGCTAATTGTAAAGGAAGCCCAGTCTTGTAGGCTGAGATGCTTGTTACAAAGCGGGCTCTGCCTGCAAAGGAATGAAGCAGAAGTCTCCTCCTTCGCTGTGGCAAAGCACGTAGTCATGGTGGCAGACGGGTCAGCGCTGTGTCTGAGTGTCCGGCTGCCAGCGCAGGTGAGCCGTTTGGGCAGGGTGTGTGCTGCCCAGGGTGAGGAGCGCTCGCTTTTTGCCTCTTGCTGCTGTTCTAATCTTCCTGCATAGGAAGCTGTGGGCATAGAGGTGCAGTGCCGAGTCGCAGAATTCAAACAGTAAAAGACCAGGAAATTAAATTTTGTTTCTCAAGGAAGCTGTGTATACTTAATATGTATTTTGGCTTGAAAGAGCCCTGTCCTTCGGCATGCACGGTGTAGAGCCAAAACAGACGCCATGAGCTGATGGCACTGTCTGGCTGTACTGACTGTAGCACTGGTGCCAGAGGTAGCTGTGTAGCTTCAGGTACCAAAAAATCTGCACCCTGCCGAGTGCTTTGCCGAAACCAAATGTGTTTGTGCATGCGTGAAGATCAAAAGCCCCGTGCAGCCTGTGGCTAGCATTGCTAGCTGAGCTCTCCAGAATGGCCCTGGGAGATAAAGATAAACTCTACTGAGGCGCAGACCCTCCCAGCCCTTACTCAGCAGCAGCTCTGTGGTTGGAAGAGTCCCAGCCTCTGTAGCTGGTGAGAGCTATGCCTCTGCGCTCTGCTTTTTCAGATTCACAGTTAAAATTACGGCACTCTCGATTTCAGCCGAGACGGGTAAAGAAATACGCAGTTAATTACAAATCTAAATTACAATGCCGAAGGTGCATTTTGTAATAGATGCAGTTACTACCCTTGTTTGTTTCTTTCATCTGCATGCATTGCAGTCATAAAATTGAAACGTTATGTATGTTCCCAAATGTAATCATAAAATACAGGTATTTTTAGTTTTATTTTAATGCACATTTCTCCATGTTCTTATATATATTATTTAATTATTTTTATCTCATTTGAATAATTTGACAGGAAGTAATGGACTGTAAATATTGGTGTTTCATTTTTAAATGATTATAAATAATAAAGCCATGTTCATTCTTTCTGATGGTTCTGGATTCACCCCTGCAGACCTGTCAGTGGAATTATTTTGAGAAATCAAATTTCTTAATACCGTCTCAGGCACTTAATTTTTTAAAGGTTTACCTGTATGACAGTTTATGATGCTAGACTGTAACCTCTATGCACACAACTGTATTTTTTATTATTTTTTAAATGAATAGATACAGCTATTTCACGTTATAGTAATAAACTGTAAAAACCCATCTGCCAGGTTCTTCTCAGCTAAACAAAAGTCCCCAAGCTAATTTCTAAGACTGTCCTATATTTGGCTCAGTACCAGTCTGGAAAAGTTCAGTGTAGAGGGCAGTCTTTCATTTTTAATGGGAAGTCAGAAGCAGATAAAAATAGCTTTATGGATGGAGTTCTCATTTAACGCTAGTTTTTCCAGTAGCGATACACATTATGGTGTAGATCACTTCTCTTTTCGAGTTTATCAGTCATAACACATGTGTTGGATGATCTGCCACGGGGATCCCCCCAAAATGTTCCAGCTAAACTAGCAATTATATATTGTTTCCAAAGAGCTCGGAGTCCCGAGAGCTGTTAGTGGCCTTGCTGTTTTACAGAGTAGAAATAATAAAGACAACCTTTTCCACTCTAAGGTTACAAAATTATAAAAGCAACCTTTTTTCCTTTCCTAAGAGTATGAAACCACGCCTAATGATCTTGGAGACACCACAAATAACAGTAATCAAATCACTTCTACGGATGTTTCCAACAAAGAGAATGAAGATAGCATCACTGTAAGTATATACATTGTTTCCTGATCTGTAATCTTGGCGGACTTTCTGGCTACACAACTCGCAAAACTGCTGAGGTTGTAATAGGACCCTGACCTACCAGAACACCGGAGCTGTTACTGTGTTGTCATCAAAACTCAGAAAAAAAAGGAAAAAAAAGAAAATCAATGCTCCCCCCATTTTTTGAAAGTGAATCACTTTTCAGTCCAAGTAAAATTGCTACTTATTCTACTTATTTTCTTTCATGCTTTTCCAAATAACTAGCTGTAGTTTTTTAGCCTAAGCCTGTGCTTTAGGAGAGCAACTCTTTATTTGCAAAACAAAGACTTCCAAGGTAGCTTGAAGATTGTTGTTTGAATTCCAGTCCTGGAGTCGGCTCCTCCTTAAAGAGAAGATGTGCTGCAATGAACTTTCAACTTCTAATTGTATGTTTTTGAATCATGATTTCCTGTAGGTTTTTTATCTAATAATTTGCAGTAGATTTTAGTATAAGTATCTGAACTGGTAGGCCTCCTCCTTTGCTGCCTTGCCTCTTCATGCTCTCCTGAACTGAATTGTTGGAAAGTGGTAGTGGGTGGCCATCCTGGCTGATATTGCAGCCTCCCTGCATCAAGTGACTCTGTAAAGCAGCAGGCACTGGAGAGAATGTGCATTCATGAACTGGGGAGCCAGCTGTGAGTTGGGACACTGTGCTAAAAATTTGGGAGGATCCCAGACAGTCTTGTCTTGTCTAGTAACAGAATCATTGAATCACTGCGGTTGGAAGGGACCTCTGGAAATCCTCTGGTCCAATCCCACCTGCTTAAAGTGAGGCCAGCATTGTTGCTCAGGGTTGTGTCCACTCTGGTTTGGTATCTCCAGGGATGGAAACTCAGCAGCCACTCTGGGCAATCTGTACCAGTGTACAGCCACCCTCACAGTAAAATTATTTTTCCCATGTGCTTTTCTTACATGTTTTCTTACAACATGCCACTCTGCTGGAAGGGAAAGGGGTGATGTGCACTCCATCCCACCTGCCTTGAATGTGTAGGATGTTGAAAAAGTTCTCAGAGGTCTCTGAATCTCTGTTCTCTGAAGGATAGAAGAAACCTCAAGTGGCTGTTTTCTGTGCTCTTTGATCTGAGCACAAATGTTTCCCAGTTGAAATGAATCTCTTTACCTAACTGGGTTAATCTGCATGCGTGCTGAATGTCTTTGAAGGTAGTTCATGAGAACAAAACAAGCAGATGTTTGTGTCCTCTTTTTTTTAGGTGTATGTTGTGGTGGGAATTGCAGCACTGGTGTGCACTGGCTTAGTAATAATGCTCATTATTCTGAAGTTTGGAAGACACTCTAAGTTTGGGATGAAAGGTAAGCAGGGTTATTTTCTATACCTTCCAGAATTGTTGTGGGTTGTATGAGCTGATACTATAGGCTTCTGCACTGGGAGCAAGTAAAATAACTAGACTAAGTGCCATCATGTTTAGTGTTTCGTTTATTATCAGGTAAGTAAGGGCAGAGGCAGATGTAGACAGAGTGTAGAATTTTGGATCAAACTCTTCTACCTCTCCTTTTTCCTTATGACAAATCCCATTTCTCTCCCTTCTGCTGCAAAGCCCCTGGGACACTTCCTGGAGTCAATATTACTTGAGTCAGTGTAGGTAGAAAGAAGATAGGAAATTAAATTTATTCTGATATGAGTTTGATTACAGCAATTTGATGACACTCTATGCTGTATGTAAGAAGTACTTCAGACCATACTAGAATGTCACGTTAAGATGATAGATTCAAGGGGAAACAATGGCAAGAGCGAAAGGTGAATTTACAGTGGATCCTGTCATACTGGTGCTTTCTGGCAGATGCATTTTCTTGAGCTTCTGTTTGTATCTTGGGAAGTAGCAGCTGGAGAGAGTGGCAAGTGCTCATGTGCAAGGGGGAAATCTCAACCCTTCCATTTATTCATTTATTTATTTTACAGCCAGATGGAGGTATGTGTAAGACAGAGATACCAGCAATAACACCATTACTGTATTATTCTACTGATATCATCAGTCTGTGTCTGGCAATGTGGGTGAAATTATATTTAAAAAAAAGAAAAAAAAACCCACTTGATGTCTTGTTGTGAGGACTAGAAGGTGCTTTGCTGTATCTTAAAGGAGTTGAGCTTTTGTTCTTAAGATATGTAGATGAGGGTCTGTGGAGAAAGTGGTAAGTAATCTTTTGGTAGTCTTCTGTTAACCGCATGTCCTTCTTCTCAGCCGTGCTTATGACATAGTACCACATGGATGTATATTTTGGTAACCGTTACTTGCTCCTGACAAGTGCTCTTTTCAGAGATGCCTACTGTGTATTTTGTGTTTCTATATTCTGTTTAGAGAAGAGTTTCTGGAACAAATGAGGTATGAACAGAGCAGAAGCGTAGTCGTTGCAGATTATCTTGCTGGGATGGTAACATTTTCTCTCACCTCTTTCTGATATGACATGGTCCCTGCTCTTTGGGGTAGCATTAAAGATAGTCATTGTGAAATATCCTGAAGAGCAACATGGAGCCAGCAGGACACAGCTGCACAGTTTTGGCCAGAGACTGGAAAACACTTTCTGTGACTGAATAACAGTTCACTGTAAATTTTATTTGTGTCTGAAGCTTTCTGAATCACATTTAGAGAGCTGAAGTAGGTGGAAGGTGAATGAGAGCAATGATGAGAAATGTCTGATGTTAACTCTTTAAAGCTGAGTCCTTGTTAGGTTTTTCAAAATTTGCATTAAATATTTCAACATGACATTATTGGAGGAACTAGGAAGTAAACTCTACCCTGAGGGAGAATGCCCAAAGTTGCATTTTGTGTGGTAACATGTTAAGTTACCTTCCAGGAAGCTTCTTACATGGTGGTTTGTTTTTAGTATCTTCAGGTACAACTATTCTCACAAAAATAATGCTCTTGCCTGATCAGTAAGTTTGACCTCAATAGTTTTTTGTTGAAGAGCTGTCCATGTAGATCATATTTTGGTAAGGATACACTTTTTGGGAAATGACTATACGCAATTATGAAAAGGCAGCAACCTCATATACAGTGTTTATTTTTTTCTTTAAATTTGACCAATGGTGGTTAGGAGGATCAGTAAAATGAGTTCACAGTTCAGGTACACTCCTTCAAACCTAGTCACGGGCATGGTATGTATGGTAATGGTGAAATGTCACTGTGAGCTACAAATAACTCTTGAATGTTTCATTAGAAAGGAGTGACTTTCAGTTGTCCCTGAAGTGAACCTCAAACTTCTTCAAAGCTTCGCAGTATGGATCTCTCCACAGTCCAAAGTCCTGGAAACACTCCATTTATCATCATCAGTATTATTGAATTTACATTTAAGCAATATTTAACGACCTGAGATTAGAACACCAAACTCATAGATAATACCCAGACTAATAATAAAACATTACCTGCTCTGAAAATCCTGCAGCGTAACTATATATTGAGAAATTGTAATTGAAGATAGACAACCTGGGGTATTTGAGCATGAGGAAAATAAGGCAAAGGTGAAGAGAATTTTTTTGCAGTAAATATTGATCAGTAAATACATTTAAAACGTGTATCTTGGAAAGTTTGAATAAAAGGGTCAAGCCAGCTACCGGTGAACTCCTTAAGTCGTTTGCCATTGAATTCAGCAACAGCAAAATTAGTCCCAACTTAGCGTACAGACATTGTGTTATAGTTGGTGGTTTAATAAACAGTTGTAGTAAGGAAGTGGGAAGGAGTAAAATATCCAGATTGCAATTGAAAATATTTATGAAACAAGATAAAAACATTAAATATTAATGGATGTTTTGCATTCGTAAGAACAAACTTCCTGAATTACATCAGGCAGAAATGCACAAAAGGCTGTGCTTCATTTTTCTGTTAGTTTTGAGAACACAACACAGTCACCTCAAACACCTTGTCATTAAATTTTTCCCTACCCATCTTCAGCAGGCAGTTTGGAAAAACAAAAATAGTCACTCAGTAACTGGAGCAGTCAATCTAGCACTCAATGGTATTTTTCATGTAACTGTGTACATGGAAAAATTGTTCTACTGAAAATCAGAAAAAGGAATGTATAAATAGGCAATCAGCACTATGTGTCCCATAGGAAATGTCTTTATGTAAGGGATGAAATTTTCACCCTGTTTGGGTTCATAGCAGGCATTTGCAGCTTCTTGAAGACATTAGTTTTAAACGCCAGTTTATCCCATATTTTGCATGGGCATCATCTTCCCACTTCTTAGACTGTGTCCTTGCTGAGTGCTTCTGTGCTTAAAGAGCTTGAGCATGGTTGGAGTGTGGGACTGACAGTGATAACATCCCCAGAAAGACACATGGAGCAGGTGGTTGTGTCTGAGCTCTGCATGAGAGCTGCCTGTACCTGGAAGCATTGCACATGCTGAAGAGCCGCAGAGACTGCCACAGAGCTCACATGCCCCAGTTGTCTTCTTTCCATTACTGTACTGAGCAGAAAAGACTCCAGTTTATGTGATAGGGAGCATCGAGTCTTCTGGGAGCTTCCACTACTTTGTCAGTACTGATCAATCTCTTATCAAGATCTGTATAAAAAAACCTTACCCTATCTTTTGACTTCTCTCATAATTTTGTATATCTAAGGTGAGGGGATAACCTGGGATATGTTCATTTCACTCCATTACCTTTCCAAATTGTAATAAAAAGAGTGTTTTTGCAGCTAAGGAGGACAAGCAAAGCACTTGTTCACTGCCAGTAACAAAACAAAAACGTTTTATTTGTGGTGTTCTGGATCCAGGTTGAAGTTGAGTTGCACCATATGAGTCAATTGTTTTAATCCTTGCCTTGCTTCTTTTCACTCTGTCTTTTAGAACTAGGAGAAATAGCAGATTCTGATGATTAACTTCAGGAACAGTATTAGTACAGAACTGGTTTGTGCTCTGTGATAGAAGAGACTTAAAACAGGGTCAGTACAAAAAAAAAAAACCTGTTCTTTCTATTCCAGGGATAAACTCTCATGTTGTGCTAGACTTCCAGACTTCCATTGCAAAACTCATCAGTAATTGGTGATATATAATTTCTCTGCTTGTGTATATTTTAAACACCTTCTTATACAGGGTCTGTTGGTAACAGCCTTGTGTGAAAAGCTGCTTTTGGTCGCTTGAATCTGGAGGTGAGGTTTTTAGACCCTTGCAAGATGCTGCAGCATAAATGATGAAAGCTTCAGTTAATTTCTTAAATGTATTCATTAAGATTTGCGGGTTGCTTTTATGAAACACCTTGGCTTGCTTGCTTGCTGGAGGATGTGAAAGTGCTTATGGTGGGAATTCACTGAAGGCTGCCAAGAACAGCTCTTATCATTTTGTGTGCATTTCTGGCTCCATCTAACCAGCTTATGAAACTGAAATATAACAAGAGAGCTGGAATAGAGCGGGCAGGGGAAGGTTTGTGAACTCCCCGAGAGGATTTATGGAAGAATAATTCTAGTCCTGTTTTATTCTACCTCCTGTGTGGAAAAATAACTGTAAATAAACAACTAATTGCAGCATAACCAACCTGATACACACGTTTGCATATGTTAATATAGCAGCATGCCACTAAGCGTGAATGAAAGTATGGAGGAAACTGATTGAAGATATATCGGTGGATAAAGTTTGAAAAAGCATAATTCAGTTAAAAGGATGAAAAAGTTTTTGCAGATTTGAACCATAGTAAATTTTAGCACAGGGTGTCCCTATTCTAGCAATAAGGCAATATCCTTAGTGCTCCTTGTTTGCTAGGAAAGCTGGAAGTGGATGGTTATGGACAAGACTGTTATCACAGCTGTTTTACTGTAGAGATAAACGGAGTTTCTGTAGGTTTTACCAAAACCAGAAAGGAGAGAGAACCCACTCCTCCCCCAAGCAGCCCCTTCTGTTTTTGAAGAAGGTAACAAATAGACTCTGACAGAAGTAGAGGGAAACATATGTGCACTTAATCCCTCTGGGGTGAGAGGTGTTTTTTTCAATGTTTTTATGAAGTTTCTGTCAGTGCTTTGAGCTGCATGCAGCAGTGCAAAGGTAAGGGAGCAAACTGAGTCTGAAATTACTATCATACTTAGGCAGTGCTACCTATCTTCTGCTGTCTGTGGGCTTGGGTGTCGTGCTTTGAAAGGTGCTTCTTCCTTGAGTGCTCTCTGAACTACCTACCGTGTCTGGGTGTAAGTTCTGACTATGAATGCTTTGCCCCTTTTGTGGTCTTTCAAGTCTGTGCAGTTCAGGGTACAGAAATCTGTCTTTCTCTGATCAGGTAATGAGATCATGTGGGTTGATTTAAGAAAGAAAACAGTGTCCCTCTTAGGACAAACACCCCAAAATACTGCCTTTCCTTCAAGCCCTTGCTAGCTGCTTGTCGTCATTTTTGAGTGTAAGTTTACAATTTGGACTATCAGTCAGGATGCTGTGCTCTTTCACCAAGCTGAAGTTATGAACACACCCATGGATTTTGCCTGCCAAAGTCAAACCAGAGTATTTTCTCCTACCTCTTGATCACTTTTTCTCTCATGTGATTTCTGTAACTTTTGTGCTGGGCCATGAACTTCCTTGAAAACTTTTTGATTAAAAATACTGGTTATTCCAACAGGAACACATTGATGCTCGAGGAATATTTTTCTTCTCTATGTGTCATTCACTATATTGTTTTTGCTTGTAAAGTCATGTTACAGTTTGAGCTTTGGTCCAAAGGATGGTAACAGGAGGGGGCAGCTTGGAACTTGTCTTCAGTTGCAGCATATTTCTCACTTGTCTTACAGTATTTTAGTTTGGGTAAGAAACACTGTACAACTGCATGATAAAGGCCTCCTTACAAAGCAGTGTTATCATTCTGACACAACACATCCACAATGACTTAAAGTCTTTAACCCTCATTTACACAAGTAATCATATTTACATGACTTTAAATACAGTGCTGTCCAGGTAAGAGCAGAGTGCTGTACCGTTCTGTCTCAATGTGACTATTTATTGAGGCTTTTGTATAGTCTTTTGGATGTAAATTTAGGGCAAACAGAAAAAATCTTTTCTGTCATATTTGTCTGTAAGCATGTAGCAAACGGTCATTGTATTCTCTGCTTCAGTACATTTTACTTGACTCCATGTTGTTGTGGGAGAGGGAGTGATTACAAGGGACTTCAAAACAAACCCTGCTTCATTCACATTGGTGGTGGAGGAGATCAGATTTTGGAGAGTTCAGATGACTCCTAAGTGAGAGGTTTGAAGTACTGATACTTGAAAAGGGAGAACTGTTCTGCTTATTATTAACTCATGTTATCACATGTCTTGCTTAAGCAATTGGGTCGCTTATAGACTAGGAGAAGAAGGAAATGCAGTTAGAACAGAAGAGCTTTTTACTCCTTTTAATTCTAAACCAAATATAAAATAAAAGCTTTGCATCTTCAGCAAAGACCTGCAGTTTGACAAATATGATCTAATGTTCAAATTGGTCTGTGATAAACGTGCAGTGAGGGCTTCCTGGACGATTTTGCCATGTTTGCCAAATAATAAAGATCAGTTTGTAGCTTGGGAGCATGCTTAATGCTTGACCTTTATCAAGTCACTGAAATCCTGAACTTTTTGGGTTTCCCATTTGTACCTATAGAAGTGATTTTTTACTGTGTTGTACCTACCCAAATGCCGATTCTGTGGGTGTTGATCCTTTAATGTCTTTAGAACATTCATTATTTAGTCAATGAGCAGAATATAAAAGAAGGATTAATTCATGTGAGTCAGTGTCGTAAGAGAAGATATAGAAAAAAATGAGTGTGCTCAAATATGGAGTATTTTTAGTGAGTAGACATGTAAAGGCAATGATGATATTGCTCATCTGAACCACACACAAGAAGCTATTTTTATTGCTTGCCA
>NW_010553550.1:0-44142 GCF_000687285.1 Phaethon lepturus | reverse complement strand
CAAATTGTCTCAGGTGCTTCACTTGTATAATGAGGGCAGTAATATTTACTTATCACAGGAACGTTTGGAAGATAGAGTTGTTAATGCTTCTAAGTACCTTAGTCTGAAGAAGCAAATTGCTATAAGTATTTCAAAGAATGAGAGTTCTTATGAACTGATTGGTGAAAGTCTTTTTGTGTAAAGGATTTTATAAAGATCTTAAAATATTTAATTCACCATTCTTTTGTGTTCCAATAAAGAAAAGAGGTGTCTCTTAAAGCATTGTTTTGGGGCCATGTCACCCTATCAGAACATATTTTTAGGCATTTCTAGCTTTCCATTTTTATTATTTATGTGAAATTTGGTTTCTAGGTCTTGGCTTTCTCTTTCTGTCTGCTACTACTTTTCCTGAGTCTGATCGTAAAGTGCAGGATAGAAGAGAGCAACATAGCTCTGGTTCTGTAGTAGGAACTGTGGACACCATGCCCTGTATATAACAAAGGATTTAAGGAGACATCTCAAATCTGAAGCTGGGGATAATGATATCTTTATCTTTATAATGATAATGATAATCTTTAATGATAAGATGGTGCATTTGACTATGATCTCCTTTGGTTGCAAAGTTCAAACTCAGTTGTAATGATTGAAGCAGAAAAGGAGTTATTGAGAGATTTGTATGATTCAGATTACTATACTGATGGATGCGATTAACACAGGAACATTATCTGAGGCCTCGTGGCTGTTACTAGTAAAACTATATGGAAATCAACTGTAAACAAGTACCTGTTGCATTGCACTCCTCCTCCCCCAAAAAGAAGTATACAAGCAGGTGATGGGATGAAGGAGTGCACGTATATGTGGTGTGTGTGAAGTGAGATGAACTGGAGAGCTAGGGAGATGCTGAGTATAGGACAGCTTAGAGACAAAATGGAAAGAAACTAAAGAGAAATGAGGCTAATAATGGATGCAGTGCAAATGAGGAGAGCTGAAAATCATAGTTGCCAGGGCTTTACCTTGATATGGGCCGAGGATCACAGGAATAACACAGCTTCTAGATCAAGGTAGTGGCAGAAGAGTCAGTCTTATAGGTGTAAACTGCAGACACCCAACCCTGTGTTCAGTCTACATCCACATTTGCTTCACAAGTCTTCATTTTACAGGGCCCAGAGTTCCTCTTCTAGTTTCATATGTGCAAAGGGGGAACACTAACCTGCTTTTATATGAACTTTTGCCTATTTGCAGGTCATGCTGTTTTGGGAATGCATTAGTTTTTAGAGGGCAAATTGTGGTTTAGCCCATTGAGAATTATAGGGAGAAATGAGACTGGATGCAGGAGGAAATATGAGGATGAGAGGAATGGGAGGTGGGAGAGAAGGTGGGTCATAATAATTAAATGTTTACCTGTAATCAGAGTCAGATCAGGCACAAAGATAGATTGGAAGAAGTATTCAGATGTGGGGAGTGAATGAGAAAAAGAGCAAGGAATAGCAAAGCCAGCCTATGATATTTATTTATTTATTTATGGGTAGCTCCCATTTTTCAATGCTTTAAGCACATTTACTACAATGTATGTGCTTGATTGTCATCGCCATTTTGAGGAAGTGTTGAGGCTAGATGGTGCTACAAAACTAGACACTAAAAAACAAGCAGTTCTTAAACAACATAGGTGGGAACATGAATAGTAGATAAATAGGAGGTATTCCTGGTAGAGAGGAGGTCCATTGTATCATCTCCAACTAGGAAAAAGGCTAATATGGAAAGGACTGCCAGCAGAGGCGGTTAGAGGTTGCTCCTGGAGGCTGGTCCCCCTTGTACTCCCTTGCCACAGAACAGCTGAGGCTGGCAGGCATTCTGAGAGTGTCTAGTCCAACCCCCTGCTCAAAGCAGGGTGAGCTACTGCAGGTTGCTCAGGGCTGTGGCCACCTAAGATTGAATATTTCCAAGACTCCACAACCTTTCTGGGCAATTGTGCCAGTGTTCAATCACCCTTACAGTACAATTTTTTTCCTTACATTTAAATTATATTTCCTCTATTTCAGTTTGTGCCCATTTCTGCTTGTCCTGTGAACTCGACATGTTGAGTCACACTGCAGAGCAACAAAAAAGGGGTGCATGAAGGTGACGCATGAAAGAAGACACTTTCTGAGCTGTTCTGTGTTGCTTTTGAATACTGGCTTAATTGTGAAGACAGAGAAATACTGAAAGGTTGCAGTAGATCGCATGCTGTTTACAGTAGAGCAACATCTTTTTCAGGGAAATTATTTGGCTCTGGTATGTGAGTCTCAGTTGAATAACACCACTGGGGATTACGCATATATGTTACTTAGGACTTTACTGCACTCTTTTTACAATATCTGTTGGATTTTATGTGCGTTTCCTTCCATTTGTGTGCTTCAGCTTTCAAAGAGTGATGTAGGATTCGTCCTCTGATTGAGTTGCATTAATTTCTGTTAACGGCTTTGAAGTTTGAACCTTTTTTTTTCTTTTTCCTGAACTTGGGACAAACCCTATGTTTGTCCTGTATAATAGATAATACAATTACAGTGTTTCATAAAGTTCTGAATTTAAATGCCTGGCTACATTAGCTACTTATCAATTCTGTTAGCAGACGCTGAGATCTTAGTACAGTTGGATTGCCCTTCTTTGTTTCGTTCCTGTAAAAGCATTCAGTATTGAATTTTGTACAGCAGGGGAAGATTCACTATGGGCTCAGAGCCTTGCTGGCACAGAGAACTGTGCTGTAACTTTCCTCATAGCTCTTGTCATTCTACTTCCTGCAGTGGACCCATGCCTTTTAAAGCAGCGTGGACAGAATCACAAAAAATAAACTTGTGTGTTCCAGGCAAATGTGTGTGTCTAAAAAAACCCCACAAACAAAAACTGCTCAGAGGTTGAATAAGATTTTTGAAGTTTTCTGATGCGTATTTGAACTTTCCCCAAATCAGGCAAACTGCTTGTTCTTTCTTGCCCGATTTTGCAAAAGCACACAGGATTAGCCTTTTATCTACAGCTTCCTTGAATGCATGTGAAGATATCTTTGTTTTGTTTGTGTAGTCTCATGTCTTTACACTCTTTGGATCCTACTATTTGGAAAAAGCATCAAGAATAGATTTTTTTTTTTTGTCAGGTTCATGGCATTTCTTCTTTCAGAATGAACAAGAAGTGCTGTAAAGCCATTGTTGTAGCAATGTTGTTGCTGCATAGGAGGAAATGAGGAAGTACAAAAGTTCACAGGATTTAAGAAAAATTAAGACAAAAGGTAGCCAAGCTGCTTGAATATCTAGTAAAAGAAATACTTTAGGTTTTATTTCAATTCTGGGCCAAAGTTCAAATAAGATTGTTTTATTTGAATGAATGGGTCCTTTTTATATCTCTTTTTCTCACACACACACCCCACACCGCCCCCCCCCAATGCTTGTTTATCATCTCCCAGAATATCTGTAACCTGGGAGGCAACTTGGTACATTAGCCATTGATGCAGCCCCACTACTGCAGCTTGTGAATTCCCCAAGGTGTTTTCGTTATGGGTAGCTGAGCACACCTTTTCCAAGTGACTCATAGCTGTTTTCAGTTGTTCTCTTCCTGGAGATACTGTACCTCCTCAGTGCTTCCTCAGTGGTGTGATGTAAGTGTGCCTCTCTGTCTCACAGTGGACACTGTTTTAGCTTTTCATATTTATTTACTTTAAAACGTTAGGGCTATATTCAGTCCTCAGCCTGGATGATAATCCATTGTAAGGATCAGAATAATATTTATAAATAATGCCTTTTTTCCCCATAAATGATTGATGAAGTGAAATGGGAATGATCTTCTTTGTTTTGAAGTAGCTTTTTGTGCTGCCCTCAAAGCCCATTTTCTCCTAACACCTGTTGAGTTATCCTACATAAAAATCAGAATTGTCTTACTAAACAAGAGTCTCTCATTCTCTCTTTTTTGTCCTCTGCCCTGTTTTGTCCCATTTAATGCTGTTGACTTTGCCAGTACCAGAAACCAGGAAGAATTGGTGGCACTGCCAGTATGGAAATGAGAAACCAGATCTAGCAAAATGAGATCAGTCTCATTTCTCTGAGATTTAAAAAAAATATTAAAGTGTGGTTAAGAATCTTTCTGTTTTGTTCTGTTTGATTTTTTTGAGCTTCTTAAGAAAGGTACTGGGGTGGGAGCAATCTAACAGGGTCCTTTATGATAAAGTAAAATGGACAAACTATTTAGTAACTATTATTTATTCTAGGTCATTTTATTCTTAGTGTTAAAGGTTAATGCCACTTTTTCTTCAACTGCCTGATGTAGGTGAACACCCTGGAGCACAAAGTGGAGTAATGCAAATGTGCAAGAAGTATTCTAAAAAGACCTTCATGTGTCCCTGATAGATGACAAAATATTTGTAGTGAAGCTTCATTTCTTCCTGGCAGTTTGGCCAGCCAGTCTGACTGTGTTCCTCCTCCCTCTGCCAGCCCCTTTTCTTCTTGCCTGCTCTGACCATTGATGGTATGATAATACAGATCTGATAATACAGTCTGAGAACTCGGACCTTTTCCCTCAGATCTGGTTTGGATTTTAAATGTATCATCCTCATGGGTATGAGCAGAAGAAGGGAAGAAGATAGCCTGTGGTCATTGCACAGGCTCTGCACTACCACAGCTCCCCTGCAGAGAGTACACGGAAGCATCCGCAGCTGGAGGAGTTCATTTGTAACCCTTGCAAGGAGTGCCTGTGTTCATGGATTTGCCTCCACATTCAACAGGGCCAGCCCCAACAAGGAGACATGCCCTATATGGCCTTGTAAAGTAGGAGAAATTTTAACTTTGTTCTGGTTGGAAGACACTGTAATTCAAACTTGGAGAGAAAAACTCCTTAAAAATCAGTGTATTGAGTTACAAGAACCCTTTGTTTCACCTGGGAGCACTCAGGCAGAGGAGCTGGTGGCCACGGCTGAAACGTTTGTTACCAAAGGGCTTCCAAGAAAGGTTTGTGGCCTAATCTCTCTCTGTGTCCTTTCAAAAAGCTGCATTTCTATGATTTGTAGGAATTGGCAGCAGCAGAAAAATACCTCACAGAAATATTCCTTTTTCCACAATAGTGTTGGAACCAGAATTTCTTGACATCTCTTAACTTTTTTGGAGGAGGCCATTGCAGTGTTTCCCCCACGACTTCTAGTGCTGCACTGTTATCTGTTCTTTTCCTATGGCACGTGGGGATAGTACTAAGAGCAGCCATGTTTTAGGTCTTCAGCTGGCTCTGATGCAGTTGCTCATTTGTGGAATATCTCTCACTCTGGCTGCTTAAGGGTCAAGTTAAAAATGGCAGTCAAATTCCGTGTTTGTGGCTGCCATTAGCTAAATATTTCTGCCCATTGCATTCCTCTTGGAGGTTTCCTGTGAGCTCTCACAGCCCTCAGTCACTTTGGAGAGCAGTAGATAGCCTCTTCTGCTAAATTTCTCTTTTTCTGTGCTGCTGAGTGCCAGCTTGCTGGCTAGGCAGGTATTGTAACTGCTTCTCATAGTGCCTGAAGCTTGTGCATTGCGGTTGCTCTTGCAATGGCCTCTCCGTGCATGCTCCCTGCAAACATTAATGCAGGCTATTCTGCTGCCATCAGAAGAAGTTGTGCAACCTGCCAGTGGCACAGTATACCCCAGGTGCCCTATGGGTGCAGGTTGTGAGCCAGGTGAGTGGCACAGGGCCTGTTCCCTGCCTAGAGACTGTGAGTTTGAGTGATACAGCTGTTAAGCATGAAGGCGTCACCTCTGGCACATGAAATCTTTGGGCTGCAAAAGTATTCTGGGTAAGTGTGACTATGCACTTGCTCTGTGCTGACACGATCCCTTAAGCAGATACTTTTGGCCCCTGTTAGAGGCAGGGTGATAGATGTCCATCCAGTTGGAGTGACATGGCTGTTCTTGCATTCTACACCTGCTGCACACAGGAAGGCTGGCAAGGGAAAATTTCCGTCTCTCTGTCTCTTCAGCACCCTGTTACTTTGGTAAAGAAGAGTGTAGAGTAAAGTACACATGGCTTTATTTCAGCAAAGTAATAGTTTGTAATTTCTTGTAGTTGATTTAGGGTGCAATTCACCAATTCGCTAGATGATCTAGCATGAGTGCAGAGGAACCAGAGGAAATACCCTTCCTTTTCCTCCTTGGCAAAGTAGCTTATACCTGGGTCTTGCACATGGCATATGCTACAGGCCATGCGGTATGCACAAGAGGAGCATGACAACAGAGAAACTGAGGAGCTTTTATGCTTTCAGGCTGTTGGATCATACTGTTCTGAGGCCACAGAGAGACTTAGGTAGTTTGAACACCTGCTTCTTCCTTTGGTGTGTTTGGACAGTTCCTGAGCTCAGGTCAAAGTCTGTGTGTTTCTGCAGGGATTGGAAGCATCTGTCCAGTTGCGTGGTTCAGGCTCAAATGTGCCAAATTTGAATTGTGAGGAGTTGATATTCCTGAGAGAAGGGTGAGATTGTCTTATTCTGCCTTCCTGTACCTTCATTCTATGTCAGCAATCCAGCATAGTGCTGGTGTTGCCTGTGGCAGCTCTGGGCTGACAGTTGTACCCTCGTGGGAGAGGAATTCTTACTGTGTGTTTGCAGTCTTTATGCATCTGTGTACTTTGAAAAATGTTCATGTCACAATAGACATTCAGTATTAATCACAATGACATCACCTAGCATTTAAGTGCTTAGGTACTGCAGTGCTGGTAACTTTTGCAAACTTTGACTTGTTCCCAGCAGCCAGGACAACATGTTTGCTAAGTACGAGCTATGCTTCTACAAACAGGTGCTTTGATTGCATGAAGTGTAAAGCTGAGCACTGTTCTCACTGACCACTACTCGTACAAAAAGGATGTACATGTGCATTGTTGCGTACACCAGCTGGCCTTGGAACAGTGATCTCTTTGCCACTGAGCTCCCATATTTTGTGCGCACTAAATTAATTCCTGCCATTTATTACTTGCCTTTTATGTACAAGGCACAGAGCTTCTGAGAGTTTCCCAGTGCCTCTTCCAGCTCTTTTAACTCCCAAGTTAACTTAAATTTTAATTCGGTATTTCAGAGTTAGCTAGTTAGATACCTTGTCTTTTTCCAACTCAGTCCATTGCAGCTGACTACTGATAACCTTTCTCCTCTGTTACAGTTCTGAAAATGCATTCAGGACAATGAGCAATATTATGGAAATGCTTTAATTGAAATGTTTTCCTTCAGTTCAACAACTTGGTCACCAGTTTGTTATGCTTCAGTGTAAGAGGGGAAAAAAAAAGAACCTCAGCTACAGTGGAGACTTCAGAATTCAGTGTTTATTACTGTTACCTAGTCAAAGAGCTGTCTTAATGTTTAAAACTGAAGTAGTGTCCTTACTAAATGGGGGGATTTTCAAAAGGGGAGGAGGAAGTGGGCTGCATAGAATGGATCGTTGGTACCTAAAAATGTTGGTATGCTGATGGCATCCTTTAAAAAAAAAAAAAAAAAAAGGTCAGTGAGCCTGACTCTTTTTACACAATGGCCCTTTTATACTACCCTGCCAGTAAATGAGTGTAGATGGGAATGGGAATTGGACTTGTTTAGATTGATGGGGGTTAGCATTTCTTTGGGGAGAGAAGTGCAGCAGGCAGAGGTCCTGCGGTTGGCTGTGTCAGCTTCCATGTGCATCTAGGAAAGTATAGTGACATGGGAAACTAAATCCTCCCAGAGAATAGGTGGAACCTAATCCTGGCCTTTAGCTCCTCAATTAACCTTGGCACTGCAACACACTGGATTCTGGATGAGGGAGGCATCTTAGAGTGGTTCTTAAATAGCTTCTTGAATAGGGGATGAAATATCAGTGTTTTGCTGGAATACTGCTTCCAGCCAACGTGTCAGGACTTAAAAAAAGGTAACAGAAAAAGCTCCAGCTAATAAGGTCTCTGGTTGAACCTGCTCTGGACAAGATATGGACCAGGACCAGTTCTCCTAGGTGAGTCTTAGCTACAAAAGTGTGTGGAAGAGGTAGTTTAAGGAACTAAAATTTCAGAGGGTGCCCTTAGCTGCATTTCACATGTACCTGACTGCATTGGCTGGTGTGTGTGGAAAGCACAGAAGGTACAGCAAGAACTATTTTGCTGATCCAAGTAGGAAAATGGCATGTGCCTAGTGTTAGATACAAACACAGGATGTAGCCTGAAATGATGAATCCTTTTCACACAGACTGAGGGGTTAATGTACATTCATGTTCGTGTTCACATGTTCTTACACATTCCTGGTGTGGTGGGTAGCTTGTCAGCTATAGGCAGGTAAGTATCTTCCTAAATGTGACTCAAAATAGTTTTCTGCTTTGTTTAACAGAACTTTATGGTGTTTGAATATTTTTATTTGTCCAGTATAGTCATAGTTTAGTCACTTAAAAAACAAATGTGTCAATTTTTTAAATACTTCATGGCTTCACTGCTTATGAGTCACCTTTTGAAAAGTGATTGTAGCACTGACACATTTCTGTTGTTTAATTTCACTAAGAGGCGTTGCTAATCATGCAAAATAGGTCTAAAATATTAAAGATGGAAAAATAAGAAAAGTTAATTTTGCATGATTTTGCATGATTCCTGTAGCCAGACTGAACAGATTCACTTTTCCTTTTCTGCAAAATAATGTTTTGTAGTCCTTTGTGTCTTTCATCTGTCTTCAGCAGTAGTACAGGTAGTTGGAGAGTCCTTGTACTAGCATCACTTTAGCTGCTACTTTGTGAAGAAAATTATGTTTTCTTTTCTTCTTTCTGAGACTGACTGTAAGGAATTTGAAGACTGTTTTGTAAAGAAGCATAGCATGTGGCAGTTTGTATTGAAAAAACAGCTCTGAACCATGAGTCATGCAAAACTCTTAGCACAGAAGGTGAATGATATGTTATGTAAGGGTGATAGGAAATGTAGTCATGGGTCAGGACTACACTGAATAAGGTCTTGGATGCAGACTGGAGAGATCGTAGCCAGAGGGCTGATAAGCCAAGAATAAGATCAGATAAACCTCTTGCAATTCATTCACTGAGCTCAATAAAAAATACAGGTAATAGTTTGAGAGACAGATGGGATTACTTCTTTTTTTAAAAACAAGGCAAGATCAAAGCCTGCCTTCATTGTGGGAGAAGTTGGGCTAAGTGAGAAATGATAAAGAAGAGCAAGGGATGGGTGAAAAAAGACTAAGAGAAAGTAGTAAGAGAAACTAGGAGGGGATATCTTTGGGTCCAAGTGAGAAGACTAGAATAGGTGAGTAGGTAGGGAATTTCTTAAATTGTGATGGGGAAAAAGGAAAAGGTTGTAGTATAGTTAAGGAAAACGTCGTATAACTAAGGGAAGGTAATTCAAAGAAGGCAAAAATCACACCTTTTTCCAGTTTGGTAGTGGAAGGATTGACTATATTTGGAGTAGAAAGAGAAGAGAGGGGAGGGATTAAGATAGGAGCCCAAAGTGGTGTAGGAGTTGCTGGGATTGAAGACGCAATAGTTAATTATGATGAGGAATGTGGGACTAACTTTGTCAGCTGGAAGGATGACAGAAACAGGGGTAGTGTGATTTCTTGTCCATCTGGGGTTTGTCCCAATCTGGCTTTGAAAGGGTGGCCCCTGATGTCATGGAAAGGAGCAGAAAAATCAGTGGGAAAATGAAGAAAGGAATGAATTGGTAACCCTATCAGATGGAAGTAAGAGAATAGGCAGGATTGAGAGCTGTGGAGAGTATCAGCTCTGACAAACTCTGAAAGGCCAGATGATGTGTCCCAGAAGAATAGTGCAAGAATTTGTTCTAGGTCAGGCCAGTTTCAGGAATGCATCCTTTGCAGGTATTTTGCAAATGTTGCCAGACCTAGTACCAGTCTGAGCTCTGTAACAGCAGAGTGAAAGCTTGGGAAGCTGGCTTTTCTCTCCTTTCTAACTGCTGCCAACCTGAAATAAAGCTCTTGCAGTCAGTGGCACTCTATGGTTGTGAGGCTGGTTTGTTAGTGTGGAATTTGATACCAGAATGTATTTATGTTTCAAAATAACATCATGGGACAGGGGAAGAAAGCTGAGCTTCTGTTGTGAGAGACGTCCTGCTCCTTAGCTAATAATAGTGTCCTGCAGTCACCTGTCTTTTGTGGTGCCTCTCACTGAGTCTGTATAGTCATGAATTCCAGCATACCTTTTTAAGAAAACAAAGCAAAAAAGAAAAAATTAAAATATCTAAATGTAAACCAACCTTTACCTTTACCTTGGGGTAAACCAAGGCCAGACCAGTGACAGTGAGAATCAAGTAGCCAGGGCCAAGAAATGTGCCTCTTGTGCCACAGCCACTACCGGATCAAAAAGGTAGGAAGATGAGAAGGCTTATTTTGCAAAGCTCCGTAGATGGCACTCTAGCCTGGACCCTAACCAGGACACTTCTGTTGGCAAAGGCTTGCTTAATCTGACCTGTGCTATTCACGTGTGGTCACCAGATTTGATGTGAACACATTGAAGAATACAGTAACAAATGCAAACAGCAGGCGGACTTTCTCTGAATATTTCAAGGAATACAATGAATTTCAGTGTGTGTGATATGTACAATTAAAATCATGAATGCAAAAAAAAAATGAGGCCTCTCCCACCCACCACCGGCAAATAATTGTGTACACAGAAGCAGCTGATTAGAACTGTGGATCAGCTCTGTTAAATCAGAAGGATGGATAGTTGTGTCACGGTGATGGGTGCTGCAGGGTTCAGCCATCAGTAAGAGCAAACCTTTTTTCCCTAGCCTGGCTGCTGTGTCCTAATGCTTTTTTCAGTGCCGGAAACACCACTGGCTGAAGTAGGAGCTACTAGTCAGTGCAGAACGGGCACTGCGGTAGAGTCCACAGATCCTACATTTGTAGTGTGCATGGAAGAGGAGAACTTTGCCCTTGGCCTGTAAATTACAAACTTATGCGTAGGATTGTGTGCAGCTAATTTTATAAGAATCATTACAGGTCCTCTCTGACGTTAGGTGGCTCTAGTAGTTATAGCCAAGATTGTAGACTTTTTTTTTTACAGAGGAATGTTCCACTGCATTTTATTCCTCCTTGATTTTGTATGAAGTCTGCAGAAGAGCCATGGGACTGAACACAACAACGTAACCAAAAGTGGGAAGGTTTGTAACTCTTTGAAATGTAAAGGGAACAAGATATTTAATAATGGTCTTTTGATTTGGAATATTCTTTTTCTGTTTTTATCGGAAAGAATGAATTCATTGGTCTTAGACACTTGGATATGGCATTTAGATATCGTCCAGTTCATGGCACTGAAACACCTCATTGTTCATTACCTGTGTCTTATGGAACAGACAATAGGAGAGTGATAATGTAAACTGAACAATAACATTATATTCTTCTCTTCCTGTATGCCACCATGTAAATTGTGATGTTAACACTGTCCATCACCAGATTCTTGCTAAACTTACTGTGTGATCATACTGCAGTTTTGGACTAACACTGAAGACACATTGGTTTCTGGATTTGTTACAGCATAGGTTTGCACACTGTCCTTCATGTGTAGTCTGTCACTGTAATCCACAGCTCATCTCTTTTGTTCCTATTTAAATGACTGTCCTTATCATTGCCTAGGTCGCTTGTTCCTTACCTATTATCTTTTAACCTTTTTTTGGATGTTTTTTTGCTAGCATACAAAAATGTAAATTTCCACGGTAAGCAGAACTGTTACATTAGGGCAGAAGGGATAATCTCCTTTGAGTGTGATTTTGCAGTATAGAATTTTTAATCACCTATACACTTTGTATAAGATAATGGTTAGCATTTTATTTCATGACATTAATTCAGTAATCATTAAGTATAGAAGCAGCACTGTTGCTCTGGTGGTTTTTTATATCCTATTACTACAGAAGGTACCTGAATTTAATTCCAGTAGTAGTAATTCTCTCCTTTGTCAATGTTACCATATTGTCCTTGGAAAGGAGAGTATTTCTAAGGAAGATTTCTAATTTCTAGACAGTGAAAATATTGGTAATTAAATAGGCAATTAAAGGGAAACTAATCACATGGATATTTTGAAAATAGCCAACTTCCTACACATGTGAATTCACTGTCTTTGACAGCACTGAGAACTGCTTTGTGCAGATACAGCCTATAGACTTCTGCCAATGCACTACTGTCTGGCAATGGGGACAGAAGTTGTTGCATTTATTCCTTCCTGTAATGGATGGTAAACAGAAAAATCTTTTCATATTTGCACCTTGTTGGTATACCTTTCTTTGTTGAGCAGCATCTCTCTCAGAAGAAATGTCTACAGTCAATGATCATTTGGCTGTTTAATGGTTTTCTTCAAATTCTCTTAGTTTAATCATGTTTTTAAGAAGTCGTGGGCTTAGTAATTTTCCAATCTTTTAACACGGTTGATTTGTTTAATAAAGGTGTTTTGAAATCAGAAAAGCAGTTCTATAACCTAAATTATGACTTCTTTGCAGAAATATATTAATGGTTAGAGAATGATTTGCAATAGGACTGCTGGATGAGCCAAGACTGAAGGAGGCTTTCTTTGTGTTGCAGTAAGTAGCACAGTAGCTGGACCTACCCGAAGAAAAGCTATTGGAGATAATTCGTAGGAAAGGAGACTTTAGAAGAAAAACTGAAGAATGTATTGAGGAGGGAAAACTTACTAAGAAGGAGGATGTAGTGAAATGTGAGATAAGTGAGGAGAAAATTATCATACACCTTCCTATGTCTCACCTAATGGTTAGCTTTCTGCTCTCCATTTACGCTTCTATATTGCTTTAGTGCTAATCAATACAAAACAGCAGTTACTTGGATTTTTCTTGCCACACATATTATAGCTGTTCACATAATTTTATTACATTCCGTTTTATGAAGAGCTCAAAAAAAAAAAAACCCCACAAACAAAAACCTTCTCTTTATTTAGGGCCAAATGGATATTCCTGATAAAAAGTATGCTCAAAGGCCTTTCAGTCCTAGGAAAGATCCAAAGACTGGAAAATCATATTCTGCATCAGTGGGTGCTAATGAAAGTCTAGGTAATGGCACAGGCAATCAATGGCATCTTTTAGTTGCTAATTTACAGTAATTTACATATGTATATTTAAAAAATTTATAACACATTTGTTGTTATGTTACATAGGCTAAAGTACTCAGAAAGTGACACCTTTGAGTTGTTGCCTAGAGGTACTTCATGTTGTCTTGAATGAATTTGCAGTTTCTTTTCATGAATAGTTTGGAAATGTGCTGGTTTTGAGGAAGCCTGAAGAAAGATCCACTTGGATATGTAAAAAAACTGGAATTAGGAGCATGCTGTGGGAGCTTATTAATGATTCAGGGTGGTTGGTTTCAGTTTCCCCTCCTTCCTTTCACAAGGCAAAATCTGATCGATACTTTTCTTTCAAGGTCACAACTGCTGCTCAGTCTCTGTCCTTCTCACAACACTTGTCCAACCATATGAGTGTTTTGGAGGATTTAATTACTAGTTTTATCGAGGTTGTCATCAATAACTCTTAGCATAATCAGGCTCGGACAGAAAGTGATATTACTACAAGAGAAGACTCTTCCCTGATGCAAATACAGGGGTGCTGTGCTCGTGAACGGCTTCCTGTCAGTCATGAAAGGGGCTTTTCCCCTCCCTTCCTTACCCCAGTAATCCTGTGGTTGCATTACGGATAGGAAACCTGTGAAACAGTGGCATAATGTATCTCATATTTGATTTTGCAAGATTTGTAAAACAGAGTTGAGGGTGAGAAAATTAAGTTTCTGTCTTTGTGAAGGACAAGATGTTTCTACTGCATGGGCGATGATATGTCTTAATGTGTTTTGGCAATTTGTTTTCCAGAACTGCTAGTGAAAGGTCTATTTAAAAAAAAAAAAAATTATAGTTTTTTTTGTGTATTTTTTGGGTACATTTTGTTCCTTTATTTAGAAATCGGTTCAGTGTAGAATAAGTAAACTTGTTACATATTCAATAACTAACCTCACTTCCTGAAGTTACATTGTCAATCTGAAGGGGAGTACCAGATTCAATATTTTAATTGCAGGAAAGGAAACAATGTTCTTCTAATGGGGGTGGAAACCTTTGTCACTGTAAAATAGCTTTCCTGTTTTGAGAAATACCATAAGCAGTCACTCAAAAATACAGAAGAATATCTTAATACTTTGCTATCTTTTGTTTGGAATCCTGTTAGAGTATTTCTCAGCCAAGCTTTCTGAATAGGCTGCTAAAATACAGGTTTGATGCTTTGTCAAGAGGCTTACATGCTTCAGTTTTCACATAGATACCATATTGCTGAACAGGATCTTCTTTTTGAAATTTAAATTCTATAGTTTTAAAGTGATATTTAAGATGTTAACTTGAGTAGAATGAGCTGGATGTATTTGTAGGAGCTAAAAAAGTTGATCCAGTATAATGTTTATGTTGGCTAAAAAATAACAAATAAAATTTAGGGCATTATCTCTTCCTTCTGCTGCTTTTTAGGAAAAACTAGACAGGGTAAAGGTCTGAAGTCATGACGGAATTCAGAGTTATCATAACAATTTCAAGAGCAAGCTCCTGGAGGTCAGCTTTATTGTAGAATATATGAACACAGTTAATCATGCTTGTTGAACATGATGGATCCAAACTTGCTGTGGGTTGTAATCCCTAGTCAGTCAAAGAATGTCCACAGTTCATTTTGCTCATTCTACTGACATCATATTTAACGTAGCTCAAATCAGTTTTATATATATATCTATTCTATTGATTTTATGCTGTTCATAAAATGCTAGTAATAGAAAATCTATTTCTGTTGCTTTTTTGTATGGGACTAGTACCTTAATGTTAATATAATTTCCAAGGAAAAAGCTGTTCAGTGACTCATATTAAATGTGTTGGAGGGAATTTGTATACACCTGTATACAAATGTGCAGCTACACAAATTTTCAAGTGGTATAATTTGAGTAGATTAATTAAATTGAGCCGTGCCATTTGGCTGGGGTTTGCTTTTATATGTTTTTTTTAGTCCCTGTGTTGAATTCATAATGTATGTCTGGGTCTGCTCACGAGAGATCCATTGCTTTTCCATGTGAAGTTTATTTTTTCATGTTGCAAAGAATACGTAGCACTAATAAAAACTCAGGACAGAGAGGCTTAAATTTGCAAATATTTTGTTTATGTTCATTGTGATGCTTCATGCTGAACTACCTGGACTAGAACAGGAGGAGACATGGAAACCTGTGGTTTTACTACCTTGGTACCTCCAGCTTTACAGGAAGCAGCGGGAGAACACCAGGGTCTCTGGCACAACAGACAGCAACTTGCAGAAGCTTTAGTCAATGCAAATTGGTTAGAAGTTAGTTTCGGTACTGGAACTGAGGAGTAGGGCCAGGTGCTGAACAAGCTGTTTTGATGTTAGGTCTTCTGAAGGTTCCTTAATGCAGTGAATTACTGACTCGGCTGTTAATGAATTGGGTTTTTTGTCTGTATATGATCCCCAAGAAAAGCAAAAGTCCCAGACAAAAAAACATAAACCCCGAGCAAAAAAGTGTTTCATGCAGGGTGACTAACTATTGACCCTTGACTTCAGCGGGGGCTGTCTGTATCTTAAGTTTGTCTCTGCAGGACAAGGATATATACCAAGAAGAATTTTGCCAGTGACTGCAGAATATCTCCTCACTGCTTATCATAAAGCATGGTATTACAATTTTTTCATAAATACTTTTAAGTCAAGTCATGCATATTTCTGTAGCTTTAAAACATATGTACAAGCTGTGTCTGGTAAAGTCCAGTCCAGAAAATACCAGTTAATAGTGACAGCCCTCCTCGTGGTATAGACTGTTAACTGTGAAAAATGTAAACTGGGAATAATCTAGAAGAATCACAATGGATGTTTTCTCTCCTGCAGAGTTAAGATGCAAAATAAAGCAATTGGTGAAGAAATATAAATATAAAAAAAGAGTACAATTGGCAGTTGCAAACCAAATCCTTGAAAATTGCATTAATGGTAATGCATTCCATTCCAGTTCATGGTGAAGTAAAAGGAGTTTGTCTGGTAGATCAAATACGGCTTTCATTACAAGACTGCGACAATGAAAGTGAGATGATAAAGCTATTCAGACTCCTAACCTATAAAGAGCAAAGACTATACTGTTTTTAAATATACCTGGTGAACTTACAGAATTATTTATTCTTAGGACAGTTGTCATTATAAAATACTACATTTGTTTTCAGTTCCATTTACGGGATTTATCTGTCCTATTATGTGTATGTGTGTGTACATGTATACATACATTGTTTTTTTTTTTAAAATATATGTGCAGTCAAAATTGTGAATAATTAATGATGCATATTAAATTCCCCTATGAATCTGGGAAATTCTTTCTATATAAATGTCAGGGCTTTGAACAGGGCTTGAAAGGGATTTTATTCTATTGAAATATTTGATAAATTGGGATGGACTAAATAACAGTCTGAGAATGTAACTTGCTGTCTTGTTTTGCTCATTACAAATAGATTGTGAAACAATTGGTAAGAATCCACTTGGTGTAAGCAAACCCAGCTGTATATGGAAAAGTCCCAGGTATCATGTTTAGACTAATGTCTTTACATGAGTGGGTTTTGGGTTGTTTTTTTTTTTTTTTTTTTTAAGTTTGCTAACATGTTTTAAATCATCATCTTATTTTCCAGTCCAGACAAGAGTAAAATCACAAGAGCTCTCAAATACCTGTTAATACATTTTTCAGACAGAATGTCAAAAATTGCTTTCTGTTGCATCAATATTGATTCATGGCACCAAGCCTAAATAATTAGATCTGGCCAAATACCAAGCTTTTGTATCCTACATTACCAAAACTGGTGCAATTATTTTGAAAATTGTTTAACCAGTTGCAATACTAGCATGCATTTCACATAACTGACTCACCTCTTCCATTGTACTTGAAGTAATCAGCAATAACTCAATTTTGTATTATCTGTTAAGTGGTCTCCCTGGAGAGAAGGCACAGTGTGTGGTTTGCATGTACGATGTAATTTCACTCAGTTCTGGGGCAAAGCACAGCAGTGTTTGAGGCTACCAGTATGCCATCAAAGCAAATGGGGCTAGGGTACATTCTCTGGCCCTTAGGGAAAGGCATAGATCATGTCCATATGTTTAAAACTATTCTCCCTCATCCCTCAAATAAGGTGGCCTCATACATGCTGTGTATTGCAAATAATTCCTGACCCATGCACTCCTTTGAACTGTACTGGGACATTGGGAGTGTGCTATTTATCTTCTATAGATTAAATAACTGTGGATAAAAAAAAAAAGATACACCCTTGCTCAAGCCTGTGTTCTGGGCCTTTTTTATTTACTGACACAAATGTGCCCTAAGCCTCTTTGTCTTTGAAGTCTTTAGCTTAGTAGATGGGCCTGGAAGCAACTAGTCTTGAACATCCCATTTACACTAAAGAGGTTTTGACTTCTTAACTACTGTTTGGATCCTGTTGTGTGGTTGTTTCACATCTGAATTTGCACTGTTACTCTGGTAGGATAGAGTCATTCAAGCTCCAGTTTGCAGCAGCCTTGCTCCAAGTAAGTCTGAGTTTGGGCAGGTGGGGGTGAGATGGGAATCCCATCTCATGAAAGGAAGGCAGGTGTAAGCCCTATTGCTGATTCTTTCTGCACTGGCAGTAGCACAAATGGAGAACACCACTCGGGCCAATGCTGGCAGCATTGTGGCCAAAGCATTGCCAGGTTCCAGGGGTTCCTGACCTGCGATTGTTGCAGGCTGGGACATGTTTAGTTTCTGGAGCCCAAAGGCAGGCAATCATTCTGTTTGCGTGACCAAAGAAGAGACAGGCATCTTGGGTTGGCTATTTATTCATTGAAAGCAAGGGGATTTGACTATGAAGACTGAGAACTCTGGATTTCTTAACAGTGCCTTTAGGGGGAATTGTCACCAAGTAAAGAATCAATCTCTTCTTTCAGAAGAAGTATCTCTTACTTCAAATGCATTTCAAGCTTTTTGTTAACCTTAATATGGCTACAAGATCATTCTTTCTGTAGAAAGAGAGAAATTCAGAAGGCACACCTTGACAATGCCACAGAAGTAACTGAGCAATAGCATCATTATTTTCCTGGTTCTGTCCCTACAAAGTTATATGATGGTAATATGATTGGGAGTGGTTTTATTTGGTTGGATAACAGGACAGGAGCTTGTTCCACATTCACAGAGAGGGAAAGGATATTTCTATTGCTGTTCACACATCTTGGAAAGTTGTGTTCCTAGGGTTTCAGTGGTAGCAGACAAATAGGATTTGAACAGGACATAAAGCATACTGTGTGCCAGACGTGGATGAGAAATCTAGCAGCTCCAGTTGCAGGAAAAAAGTTTCAAGTAAGAGAACAGTCTTATTCACTTACTTGCTAATAGCCTCCCCTGGCAGTTATGGCAATAAACGACTAAACATGGTATCCATTATAGGCTCATGTCTAATTTATTTCATGTTAATTAAATTTATAATTATATGGTATCATTTAGTAAAATTGTTTACTTTCTCCTGTAAAGTTGCTGAGTCTTCAGATGGGGCTTTTTGGCTGTAATTTAGGTGCAATTAGCCTTTTAAATATAGTATGTGTTTTGTTCTGTCAAAAAGGTGCTGTAAAAGGTAGCATTCATAAATACATAGAGTGAGATTTTTCCCTTTTCCCAAGACCATTTTCCTTTTTCATTCCTTGGTGTATCCTGTGAAGAGTGCTCCTTTGAATGGAGATCCATTTTATGCCCATGTAAAACTGAGAACAGAGTTTCAGACTGGAGTAAGTGCATTTTTTTTTTCACTTTGGCTCCAAGTAGCTGTGATTCAGAAGACTCAAACTTCTACATTTAGTACTGTGTTGTGCCGTATTTTTCCTTAAAAGTATTATTCTCCAGCAGTGTCTTTGGTGTGATTCCAGCTTACTGCAATATCTGGGGAGAAAAAGTCCCTGGAGCCTTTGAAGAGGTGTGGGACCTGAATGTATATAGTTCAAGCTGCCTACAAAATATGTGCCAGACTTGGAGTTGGCTTCTCAGGAGTGTAAATCCAGACCACAAGGTTCATGAGGAAACATCCCGTGCCTCATCCTTCTCTTACGTCAGAGCCCATGTGTTGCTATGGAGGAGGACTGATGTAGATAACGTTCAGTGGAAGGCAACTGTAAGATTGTCTCTTCCACGTGCTGTGACATTAGGGTTTGTTGTAAGAGATAACTAGCAGAGCTTTTGGGGTATTTTTGTTTTTTCCCTAGGGGAACTATATCTTAATTTCCTATCAATAGAGTATTAGTGGGGTGAAATACTTGAGCCAAGATTTTTTCAAAATGGGGCAGTGATCTGTGGCCCTGAGACCTTAAAGTCTGCACAGGATGGAGAAAGAAAAGATGCACAGAAATGATATAGTAGTGTTCATGGAGCAAAACAAGTAACCGGACTAGCTGGGATTTGGCTCTTGGTTGCTTGCTGTCAGTCCATTATCCTGATCATGGACCACACACAGATCAGTTTTTTTAAGAAAAATCATTAATTGCCATAGGGAAGTGCTTGACTGTAAAGGAAGGCAGTTGAGATTAATGAATTAAAAAAAAAAATTGTTTTACTAGAGGCATTCAGTGATTAGGATATGCATCTTGTATTCAGACTTCACAGACTTCACAGACTCAAGGTGAAATGTCGTAGAAAGGAAGCTGGAGTATTGCTCAATAACATCTACAAGGCCTGTAATGATCAAAGGAGTTAATATTGTTCTAAGGCAACAGTAAGCAAAATAATCCCATTATAAATGAATATATATGATATAGTTCCGTAACTCTTACTGGACTGGAATTAGAAACATTATTTCCCTAATTTGCATATAAAAAACTGTCTTGCCAGTTCAAATTTGAATCTTATCTTTCATATCAAAAATGTGGAACATCTGTTGATCCTTGGAATTATGCAAGCTAACCTGATGGTAGAGTTGGCTTCAATATTCAGGTAGACACACAATGGTTTTGAAGTTGACAGTTACTCTCTTTTTCAAAGGAGTAAGACATAATTATGCTGTGTCCTTCGTGTGCTCTGATCTTCTTTCTTGTGGCTGTAAACTGACACTTGTCAAAAGTGTACCTGTGTAGTAGCATTTCTGTATTTTACATGCATACCCATTAGTGTATTAAACACAAATGCTAGGGATTTCATAAGGTAAACAGCCTTTTTTCTTAACAGCTTTGACTTTTCAAGTGCTTGCAGAAAGCTTTGAGAAGGCGTTCCTTGATGTATTGATTGATCTCTCAGGCATATGGTGTTTCATGCAAATGAAATGTATAATAACCTGCAGAGGTCCATGTTTTAAAATGTGTATGCAGATAGTAATTGCTGTGCCCTTTCCTATGAACTGGATTTCTGTTAATGTGTGTTTTCAGTGGTCCTGTGGCAAGCTGCTGTTACTGCAGTTCTGTTTCTGAGTCTGAACAGTTGCTTATTCACACTTTCTCTTCTTCACTCTCCTGACTAGCTCTGAGCACTGGTGGTTTGAGCTTCAGCTTTTAATGTCCTTGACTCTCACTAGTCAATAGCAAGCAAAATAACTACAGCATCAGCATCAATACTGTAAAAGGAAGCGTCTGTTGGATATTGTGCTGGAAGACATGAGCGTAATGACTCTTCTTCAGAAAGATGCAGTATTTTCTCCTTAAGAGTGCTGAATACAAATCTTTAGTTTTCTGCTGCCTGCTTGGAAAATTAGCACATCTTCCAATGTATCATACCAGGAATAAAATAAAAACTCCAAATCAGACTAAGGAAAAACAGATTAGGATATTAAGTGATCCTTGTTAGAAATGTAGAGGACTGTTAGTCCAAAATACTTTTGGCCTCTAAAATGCTGAGTAGACAGGTCAAGTTTTACTATTTCTTGGTTCTAACTCATTTCACAGTGAGAACAGCTTTACTGGGTTCTATACTGAAGTACATATAATTCTGTTGGACCCCCTTTCTCATTTTATGAACTTGTAGATCAGTGAAACAAACCATTAAATAGATTGTATGCTGCCTGCAACAGTAATGTTAATGGCTCCAATTTTATTAAGCTCATTTGGAAATGGCATACAGGTGGCAACACCCATAAAATGACAAACTATGTGTCCTTATCTGTGGATCATAAATTTAAGCATTAGAGGAGAACCTTCTAAGATATTGCAGTATTTTGAAGAATTGTAAAGGAGAGCAAAAAATCTTAAGTTTTGGGTTACTATAAATAGTCCTGAAGTTAATAAGATACTGTATCGTGCACTGCCTTCCTGTTGTTGTAAGCAACTGGAATGCATAAGAGGGTCAAGACATTTTATCTTGATGTACAACTGATAGACTGTTTAATTATGGTTCTAGTTTTGCCAATTACTAAGAAGTTCAGTTAGCCACAAAAGTCATCGGGGGATGGAACACCTCTCCTGTGAGGACAGGCTGAGACAGTTGGGGTTGTTCAGCCTGGAGAAGAGAAGCCTGCGGGGAGACCTTATTGCAGCCTTCCAGTACTTAAAGGGGGCCTATAAGAAAGATGGGGACAGACTTTTTAGCAGGGCCTGTAGTGACAGGACAAGGGGTAATGGTTTTAAACTAAAAGAGGACAGATTTCAACTAAGGAAGAAATTTTTCACAATGAGGATGATAAAGTACTGGCACAGGTCACTCAGAGAGGTGGTAGATGCCCCATCCCTGGAAACATCAAGGTCAGGTTGGACAGGGCTCTGAGCAACCTGACCTAGTTGAAGATGTCCCTGCTTATTGCAGGACTACATGACCTTTAAAGGTCTCTTCCAACCCAAAGATTCTATGATTCAATGTTCTTGAAAGTGAGACTAATGTGAAATTTGGATCCAGAATTTTCTGTGAATCCCTGGCCTCTAATGAATTAAGAGCATGTCCAAGTCTTAGTGGTTTTAGATCTCTGATTTTCATTTGTTTGTCTCTTATCCATGCTTTTATCTTTAGGTAAAAAAAGTAATATTTATGTGTGTCATTAGAGCTCTTAATGACATGAATGAAAAATACTGTCTTAGTGCCTCATGAGGTAAAAGCAACGTTTAGAAATAAAGAAAAAGTTGTAGTAAATGTTTATGTCACTGTGCTCCGAAGCACAAGGCAGTATTGAGCCTGGTGCATGCAAAACCTGCAGAATCCTAAGAAAAAGTATAGATTTCTTCAGACAATTTTATCTTCTCCTGCTGTGTAGGTATTGCTCTAATGAGTCAAGGCGTTATTCTTCTTTGTGCAATAAACATTCTCCAGAAACCTATCCAGGAGTCTCTCCTTGCATTCCAATAAAAACTAGCTGACATTTTGTCCTCAGTTTTCCACAGGATTATCCAGCACTGCTCTTTGAAGCAGTGGCTCAGATCTGAGAAGCAAACAAAAGTAGGAATGAACAGTTTAATTTAATTTTCTACTTGAAATCAGAAACTGACAAATTTGATAGGAATACCTTTATAAGTAATGCAGCTACCTCTTCTCTTCGCTGTCCTCCCTTCCTTCCAATCAGCAATTTGAGCTTTCTCCATATAAATCACCACTCATTGAAAAAGACCAGAGATACATGTCATGTTATGCTCCATTTCCTCCAAGCTGGAAAAAGTAAAAATGTAGACTGATTTTTGTTTCAAAATACTCTGTTTGATCAAGGTCCCAAGTAACATTCTGCTTAGGATAAACCATATGTACTTGGTGAAAAGAGAAGGTGTAACTAGACTTAACATCATACAAACTTCCAGTTTCTCAGATTGTGCTTTCCCCTTTAATGCTTGAGTTTACTTGCATGATCTCCAAATCTGTGCAGCTCATATGTAGAGACCTATTTGGAGAGTGGGATGTGAGTATATGAAACTTAGTTTTGAATTCAGTTAAGTCATCGTTACAGGAAACTTTTTTTACTTTGACAGAGTTTAGAACCTGTTTGTAGTGACCGAAAAAGTTTGCCTGCAGACCTCAAATTTATTCCAGTTCATCAGAATATGTTATTTCAAATCCTGTTGGGGCATAAAGGATTTCAGACAACTATAATTTATCCTCTCACTTTGCGGAAAGAACTTCAGAAGATGAAGATGTCAGAACATTTTCATTCCTGAATGACTTAGGAGAAGGCTTGTAGGGAACATAGCCAGTGAGAAGGGGCGTGATCAAGATTGTATGGGACAGGTAGAAATTGAGCCCATGGATGTGTGGCTATCCCCATAACAGTGATGTTCCCAAATACAGCAATGCATTAGAAGTTATGTTGCCTTTAACTTCTCAATTCTGTGTTGTGTGCTGGTTCAAGGAGGAAAAGATCGGCTTTTTCACAAATAAAAAGGATCAGGTTTATGAAAGGTTCTTTTTTCAGAATGAGTTCAGTATGTATAAACATATGGCTTTTTTGCTATTATACTTTTCTTTTTCTGCTTTCTTTCCTAATGAATAGAAGAGCTGAAAACAATTGGTCTTAAGGGCATTTTATCCAGCTCCCAATGAGAGTAAACTTTTAGGAAGTTATGGATCATCCAGTATCTGAGATACAGATTTGCAAAGCTCATGAGATAGTCATCTGTGGTACTTCCAGAAAGCCAACTGTAGGATTAAAAAAAATCCTCACTGTTGGCTCAGCAGGATCCATATTGATAACATAATTCAAACTACACATTCTATAGAACAATCTCTTTGGGGGAGATCAGTTAGACTTAAATCTGATGTCCCCAAAATAGTGTATTGCAAAATCATTATAATGTTTGCTTTAAGATTAATAATGAATACAGTGCTCACTTGAAAACTCTCTGAATGAAGAGCTGATATTGGAAATAAAATATCAGGAGGTTACATTTGAAACTACGTATTATTTTCTTTATTGTCTTGGACATATTTGCATCTGAGAGAGACAGATACATAATGTTCCCTTAAAGGATGAATGAAGTTCTGTCATTCCTTCTACAGGGAAGTTGGATATCTTTTTTTCTCTCTTCTACTTTTATTTTGAGTTTTTTATTTTCATTCTTCAGTGTACTTTCCTCTGCAAGTCTGAGTGGCAGCTTACATAACAGCAATTTTTCTTTAAAACTAATACTAAACTTGGAATACAGTGCCCCAGCAGCAACTCAAGCCAAAATCAGGCTTTGCCTCAACCTGCCTAACTGACTCCTTTTGAATGCTGAGAAGCCAGATGAGAGGTTGGCAGTTAGGACATGAGAAATCATCTAAATACCCACTGCCCATAGTGTTTTGCCTCTATTAGCTCAATGCCTCCAAACAGAGAGCTAGTGTACAAATTAAGTCCAGATCGTCTGCTGCTTAATGGGTTTGTAAATTTTTCTACCTTTCCTGGAATGATTTTTTTAAAGCACTTCTGTTCAGTTTCTCAGTCTGTTGTATTTCAATCCTTTTTCCTTGATCCATTTTACCTGTGCCCTGTCAGAACCTTGCTATCCTCCCTGCCCCCCCAAATTCTTTATTTCTGTGTCCTTTTCTTTTCTACATACTTCCCCTGGCTGCTTTTCATGTTTCAGTGAATAAAGTCAGTAGACTCCTTTTTTTTTTAACCTTTTTCTTTTCTTTCTTTCTTTCTTACTTTGTTTCTTTCTTTTTTTTTTTTTTCATGGGATCCCTTCTATTAACCATTCTTTCCTTAAAGAAGAAAGTTGTATTTATTGTGATTAATTCTTCTGCCTTTGATAGGACTTGCATGGCTCCTTTGTGGACTTCTTGACTCCTGTAGACTGCTCAGGTCTTAGGCCTGAGTCTTCTTCCATATTGGTTGTTTTAGACATCACTGCTGACTACTAGAGTTACTAATATACTGATTGCTGATGCAACTAAAAATGTAAGCAGATGTATTGTCTGCCTGTGTTTTGCATAGTACTGTGCACTTAATAGTTTATCAGTTAACAAATTCTCAAATGAAAATTCAGAGAGGACTTTAAATACAGCAATGTGATTCATTGTGATTGCAGCAGACGAGGTAAGGTACAAACTAAAAGGCCAGAAAGCTTTCACTTGCCATGTTTTGCTTTAGTGTTAAAAGTGTGGTGTAGATGTGTGTTTTTATGTAAATACATATATCTGTCCTTTGATTTAGTGTCCAAGAACTCATGGAATCTCAAATACTTAAGAAAACAAAATTCCACAGAGGAGGTCTGAATGGCCTAGGAAATTTGAAGGAAATGTAGCTTCCAATTCTAGACTACCAAAACCCTAATGATATTTCTCTTTTTCCATCTAACCTGTGACTTCCAAACATCCTTCAGAAAATTACTTAGGCGATAATGATTAACTACAGTGACTCAGTAAAAATACTGCAGAAAGGCCTGGAAAAGCCTGCCACCTTTGTACCACGTGCAGAAACGGATCCTCAGTCTCCCTCAAACCCTGTTAGATGGAGTTTGCAACATGTGTATACAGTCAGGAAGGTCAACATATTTTATAGCTGTGCATTTTTCTTGACGTTACAGTAGGCTTTTAGGGCTGTGGTGTTAATCACTGTGTGATGTAGTGAATTTTCAGTGAATGATACAGTTTTGGTTTTGAATTATCGTTGGGAATTTAATGGTAAAGCAAAACTATTTTAATTCCTTTCAAGATATTTTATGTAAGAGGAGGCATTAGAAGTAGCAAGGACCCAAATGATTTAAGCTTCAGGAAGAGCACAGATTCCAACAATAATGTAGTGTTCCTTACAAGTTCTTAAGATACTCATCAGTACGTGTGGATATGACTGTGAGAAACTCATCTTCTCAATGTCAGTCTAGCCTAGAGCTGTCCTCTCCAGGTAAAACAGTACCTGTGCAGAAGTCTAGATGTTCTGAAATGGTGCTCACTTCAACTGATACTATATTTTTGTCTGTGAATTAGCAAGGTCCCTTTGTTTTTTATTTGATGCCTTACACTAAACCTTATCAATTGTTTCAGAGAAGAGGAATTTTGCCACACCCTTTTGGAAATGTGCAGTGGCTCAAAGCTAGCATGTTCAGCTTCTGAGTGTGCCGTTACCTACTTGCAGTGTAGAAGTACTAAGAGTGCCTCAAGGTTAGAACAAGTAAGAAAATGCAATGTAAATGAATTAGTCATTGTTACTTAATTACTAACAGTCAAATTCAACTCCTCTTGAAACTGATAGTGTAAGTTCCATTCATTTAAGGCAAATCAAGATTTGCCTCTGAATTGTAATATAAAGTGCTGTGGAATATAGATAAGCTTTCACTCTTCATAAACATTGAGAATTTACTAAAGCAAGGTAAAAAAACCCCAAAACTACTGATGAAGTTTACATTTGCAGGATAATAGTACAATTCTCACATGTTTTTTTTAAATGTCATTAGAACAAGTAATGGTGACTGTCAACAGTGATGTACATAATAACTCAACTGCATCAGATAACAACAGACTGGGTAAGACAATGCTCTTCTAGGAAGTATTTATGCTATAGAGTCAGATACTTGGATTTCACACAGGGCCAAACATAGCCTTCTTTAAAGTTATTAGCCTTAGATGGTCAGGTAATGTTTGAGGGACAGGTGGTGTACACAGTTTCTCCATCTCAGAACAGAACATGACCCAGGGCTTTTTACTTGTGTTTCAATGTGCCATCTTATTTAGTTGTTGATTTTTAAGTTCCTGTTGATATTTAGAAACAATAAATTTTAGGATAATTAACTAATACTTCCCCCAGCTCCACTTTTTTCTGCCGTTATGAAGTCATTTAATGACATTAAGGGCAGGAGCCTGTTTGGAACAGGCAGAAAGGATGATGTGCACAGTGCTAAGGCGTGAAACAAAGGTTGCAGAAGACCCTTGTGTTGTACTTACAGTAACTCTGTGGTATAGTAGGTTTCCTTTCACCTAGCTGATGGACCAGACCAAAGACACCCAGGCTTGTTCACCATAGGCCTTTGCGCAAGACAGGACACATGACTGAGGTTTTTCTGACCCATGCATCAGTCCCTGGTTGGAGGATTCTAGATTTATTGGATTACAGCTCAATATAAGTGTTTTGATATGTTAAAGACAAATGAGTAACACGCCTTATATGTTTTTAATTAACAAATAAAATCATTGGCCACAAGATAGAGCTAATGTTGTCATTTTCATAAATTCATGTACTGTTTTTATTTAACATTTTATGTATGCTTTAAATGCGTTTTATGTTTATGTGTTTGATTGTCAAATATTCTTTTGTGTTTGGACTTCTTTATTAATTTTTCTTTTGACTTTTTTTTAAAGCATGATTTCTCATATTTTATTTTGTTTCTTTTAGGTTTTGTTTTATTTCATAAGATCCCACTGGATGGGTAAATGAAATAAAGAAAAGATGAGAGAGGGGCTGTTGAGCTTGTGGAAGCTGTATGCTGCACACTAGGGAGTGGACAGTGTTCTTGCCCAGTGAAGTGTCACCTCCCTTGGACTTCTCTTTTAGACATTGGTTGTGTTTGGAGAACTGTAGAAGTACATTCAAATCAGTAGCTGTTTTTGCAAGAGCAGGGCGAAGCCAAGCCCTGAGGCAGCTGTAAAACTCAAGAAAGTCCAGAAATAAGCTATCACACTTTTTCCTATTGCCTTATTCTCACTGTGTCTTCCAAGATGACATTGAGATGAAATTACGTTATGTTGTTTCCTCTGTCAATTTTTTGCTGTTTGAACTTAACTGGAAAGATGTTGTTTTTATAAATAATATTTATCAAAGGTGAACTGCAAAGTTGCTTTTATTTTATTGCATTAGTGGCTCTGCAAAACTTTTACAAATGCTTAATTTGAGTGTGTGTGTGTGTGTGTAAACTCATTGATTTCAATGGGAATGCTCACATCCTTAAAGTTAAGTTCTTATATATTTTCAGGATATGGCCTTAAATCCTAAAGCAGTAAATTACAGAGCTGGCCATGCAGATCTTATTTCTATATGTGGTTCCACTGACTTTACGAGGAAGATGGAGAGTATGAGCTGTATACAGAAAGGTGGCAATACCGTTCATTAGTGTGTTTGGGTATTGAACCAGTGCCATCACTTACACATTCAGTTAGATCGTGCTTATTCAATATAGTCTGTAAGTTTGGGTAAGTGTACTAATCTTTAGTAGTCTGGAATGCAGATTCTGAGCCAAGAGCAAGAACAACAACACTATACGGTTGGTCCTTCAGACTGTATACTTGCAGGCCTATTGAATTGTTCATATTTAACTGTGAAGTATGCTTCAGAGTATGCTTCAGTATACTTCAGAGGAGAGCCTACTCTCTTCTGAGAAAAGTTTACTCTAAAAAGCTAAGGAAAGGCACAAGCATTTTACAAGAGCAGGGACTTCATTTAGATATAGTGCTAGGCATTGATTTTCATGCTATTTACCTATCAAATCTTGAATTTATAATTTGATCTTTTCAGGTTAGGGAATCATTCTAAGAAAGATGAAGTTTCTGTTTTTTTCACCAAGACTTAGCTACAAAGACTAGCAGCAAATGACTGAGATTACATTTCTGTGCATTTTGATTACATTTCTGAGCTATGGTTTGATTTTAATTCCTTACAATTGTGTTTAGTAAAAAAGAAGAGATGGTATTGTTTTGTTGCTTCTGTATTTGGTTTTCATTGTTTTTGCTTTTTAATTTCAACCATTTTCACTCATCCATTGAAACACTGTTGTCTTTTCTTTTGCTGTGGTCTTTTACAGCATACACCATCCCTCTCTTTCTACAATACTGTTGTGACTCTTTTGTTCTATCTCCATATACTTACTCACTTTTTGCCTTAGTTCTTCAACTTTTTTCTTGTCTTCTCTTCAGCCTCTTGCATCCAGGTTCTTTATTCCTGCGGTGCTCAAGTTTTGGAAACACCCTTATTAATCAAGAAATATGTCCACATTTGCGTTCTTCCAGGCTTATGTAGTGAGATATTTCCTTTCTCTTGCCACTGGCTAGGGCAGAGGAGTTGCAGTTGCTTAAGTGCTTTCTTCACTTCTCCAAAGTCTGTCCCAAAGATGTGTTCTCCCCACATTAAAGAAGAGGGCAGAGCTGGAAGTCTACTGATGACCTAGGATTGTGGTGTCCTTGTCACCCTGCACATACTGTGGTCATTTGGGGAGGGATGGCTGCAATTAAGGATATCCGTCATAGTTTCTGTTTGAAGTTAGATGTCAACAAGTGTTCTGCCGTTCCTCAGAAATAATATTAGGAATGTCTGCCTTTTTTCCTTCCTAAGTCTGCGTGGACATGGTCTTATTTTAGAGAGATACTAGCTTTCTCTTTTCTCTGCTTACTGATTCTCTTTTAACTTCCATTTAATTATTTTCTTCTCAGACTTCTTGCTTACACATGAATCTCTCCTCCTGTTGAAATAATATCTGTTGCCATTGAGCTGATTCTAAATCAATGGAGAATCATTTACGTCAGTGATATTTGAACTAAAGTCAGTGGAGTTACATCAAATGTAAGTTGTATCATGAACAGAACTTGACCAAGTAGCCCAGATTCCAGTCTTAAGTTTTGCTGGGACAAAATCAACATATTTCAGTTATGTATTCACAATTTATTGCCAAACAAATGAGGTGAGAATCTGAACCCTTTCATTTTGGCAAGGAAAAGGCAAACTCGCAGAGCTGGAATTTGGCAGTTGATTTTTGAAATACTTAATTTTAAAAGGTAGTTCTCTCTGATTCATTATATTTATATGCATAAACGTGCACAGTTATTGCTTGGGGATTTTACATAATTTTTTTGTAATTTATTTTGTAGCACTTTGCAGTTCATCTTTATGGTATAGGAGTAGGTTTGACCTTCAAATATTTCAGCATGTACTGACACAGTATTTTGGATTTTATGTAATCATGGAGGTAACTTTAATAAACAACAACTGATTTATGCACCAGTGAAATATATATATTTATATATATTGTAGAATATCCTTCTTACATATTTTGTACTATATCTTTTATATTAGCCAATCAGTGCTCTATTACTTGATGCAGATATTCACAGAACCTTATGGATTACAGCACATGATTTGTTACTAATAATGTCTTAACACGGATGTTTAATGCTTGTTGGAAAAAGACTATGTGTTCCTAAAATGGTTTCTTTTCAGTATGTGGACAAAGCCTCTTAAAGCTAAGGGAGCTAAACTTTTAATGTGGAAATTACAGTATCCACTAGCTCCTGTCTTTCAGGTTGATTGTAAGTGACATTGCTTGTAACTGTAAAGATTCTGATCTGCCCAAACGGTGTTGGTTTACAAAGGGCTCGGTTAATTACAGATTCTCTGACCTCCTTAAAATAAAGTGAGACTGAAACTGAGAATCGTGCAGGAGCCATTAACATGGTAAAAGTTTCTGAACATCCAGGATTTGACATTAAAAAGCTCTTATATTATTTCACTGAGCAATAAAAAAGGCTATGAAATGTCTAAAGGCAGAGTTGCTGTTTTTTTCACTGTGCCAGACATAAAACTACAATAAAAGCATATTTCTATGTTCTGCTAGAAGGGGTTTATTTATACTAGAATTTACTTTTAAATTGACATTTAATATAGTCAGAGAAGTACTGAGACAAGCTGTTGAGCAGTTTGATGGGCAGATTAATTGGGGAACTGGGCAGGAAACACTACTGTTGTTGTTCTGGTGTGAGGCAAGGTGTATCATCTGGTCTGTTAAATAAACCTGTTTGTGTTGAATTTGGTGGAAGTTGGACCAGTGGCCAGGTCTATGTTGCAAACGAGACGCATTGTTCCCAGGCAGAGCCTGGGATCTGTGTTGTGCTTGCTGCAGCTGCTTGCCATGACAGGCGAGGTGAGGGCCCTCACAAAGGCAGTTAAAGGTGTTTGAGGACCATGTCTTTTTTTGATGGGAGTTGTGGGAGCTCACTGCAGATGGAGGCTGTTGTGACACATTTGCATGTCAATATTTTTGTGAGTACCCTAACCTGTGGAAGGCAGCCCCCAAGCTTTCCAATGCCTTTTATTACCAGCTGGATCTCTCCCATACAACAGTGAAGAAAACCATTCATTTCAGTGGGAACAAGATCCTTGGGGGCAGCAGACAGTGCCAAGAAAGCCTGTGGACATCTAGTTGGAAATAATTCTACTTAAAATAGTTCTCGCAGGAATTGCTCTTTCTTTTTTGACTGCTGACAGAAGCACTAGAAATCTCTTACTTTCCTCAGGTGCAGCGAATCCCGAAGCACGTTTTTTCAAAGCTTAAATAACTTATGAAAGTTCACCTTGTAGGAATGACTGGTACATTTCCTGCTGGCTCTTTACACAACAGCATTCATACAAAGGTCCAGTTTCTCAGTCCCATCACCCAGCCATCCATGATAAGTTGACAATTAATCATCAGCATGAAGACCAGCACTTTATTTGCAGCTGTTTGAATGCTTAAAACCTTGCAAATGGTTTGTAAAGTTGGAAGCCATCATCAAACAGATAAAAAATGCATCCTTTCTGACATCTTTTTAACTCATACCTCCTTTTCCAGTTGCATATTTAACATTTGAAATAATTTGAAAGTTATTAATGGATTGGGCAGCTAAGTAATTTTTTTATGTTCATTTCAAATGAAAACTCCAGAAGCTTACCTGAAGGTTTATAGTATTTTTTTCTTCTTCTTCTTCTTCTTTCTCCTCATTCTTTCTGACTTTTTCTCTTCCTTCCAGTTTTCATTAGTTCTCTCTTTTCTTCTCTTCTATTCTTGAGATAGCTCAACATCCTCATTTGTGAGCTGCAGTAAGCTTTCTTCTCCATTGGGTACAAACGTGCAGGGTCTTTGAATATACTTTTGAAGAGCTTTGCTGTCATTATGCAATGGTGTAAAGTATCCCAGATTATAATGTAGGCTCACATTGTACCAGATTTTGTCATCTGAGCTCCACAGCAGGAGTTCATGGATGGTTGGAAGTATTGAGAACTATAAATACAGCATTGTAGGGAGCACAGAGAACATTGGTACTGTGTATTTCACATGTTTCACAGCCCATTTCATTGTCCCACTTCAATGGGAACGTGTATCCCCAACATTTGAAGCTGGCTTCCTTTGTTCTTTTTTTGTTTTGTACATAAATATTAAATCTGCTGTGAAAATAGAAAATCATGCATTAATGGGAATATCTCTTTAGTTCCACAAGCATGTAGACTGTGTGACTGAACTTGTAGAAGATGCTACTGTCTTTTAATCAAGCCTCAAGATTAACTGTTTAACTTACTTTCATCAAAAAAACATAGGTTGAAAGACCCCACAATAGAGTGTGTATTGTTTTGATATGCATATGCCATATCCTTCTAATTTTAGTAGCACTCCTCCATGATTATCTATATTATTACAGCTGCAAGGAGCGTGGTGGGTAAGCACTTTGTGTCCTGGCCTGGAGCAGAGTTGCAGGCAGTGTAGAGCCAAACTGGTTTCAATTTGAAGAAGGCAATTCCCCCACAGTCCCTAGAGGCAGCAATTCACACTAGTGTCACTAAACAGATTATGTCTTAATATAGGAGGAAACTCCCCTCATCGCATGCACATTTTCACTGTAACTTTGCTCCTCGCCTGGAATGACATGAGCAACCATATAGGATTTCAGGGAACTATCTGATATGCAGCAAGCAGAGGGTGAAGTCATGGCCTTCTTGTGATGGCTTTGATTTTTCCTTGGTGTAGGCAGTGAAGGGCTCACTCCTCAGGTATGTCCACAAAACAGGAAAGGAAATTCTGATTTTTTTCCTGAGATTTTTTTTTTTTAATACAGCTCTTTCATTGATATTACTGGCTTTACTAGTGTAAGAACGGAATTGGGTTGCTATGCCACTGCACAAAGCTGAGTCTTTGGCAAATACATTTGAAATGTCTTCCACTGCCATGCAGAGCCCTGTGTTCCTTGCTCTTTCTTAGATTTCAGGTTCAATTTAAAAATAGGAAGAGACTCATTGTGTTGGTATCAAAGTATAGAGCTTAAGCATTCTTTACTAAAATCTATTTTTCATATGTTGAAAAAAGTAACATTCTAAATGGTAGCACAGAAATGCCTTCTACCATAACATAAGATCACATCATAAAAAATAGTTTGCTGTAATCCATCAGCAAACTGTGAGTCTTTTGTCTCTCTCCCCTCTAATTCTCATGTTGGAACTGTTTTATATTTCTTGTAAATAACAGACGATCACTGTTTTTATTCCAAGTACTACCATAACAGTTTAGACAATCTATACTTACAAAAATGTACTTGACAAACTTATTTTTAACAGGCCAATAAAGTTTTATAATTCATTATCATTGTGTCTTTCACTCTATGTAAATTGTTCGCATCTAGTATTTCATTAGTAATTGTGCAGTGTATTGGAAAAGATGTGAATCTTGGAAGTTCCTCACCTGTTATCTGTTGTTATAAATGTGCTTATTGTTCTTCTGTTTTCTGATAAACAGTGAGATTCAACTCTATAATTACATTTTTATAGTATCTTGAACAGTTACCCTATTTAAAAAACATTCTCTGCACCTCCCAACTGTTTGCAATAGTTTTATTTCTATTTAATTTAATTTAAATGTGTGTGTGTTTAACATGTACATTCAATCAGGGATTGATTGATGTGTAAATGTGTATTTAGATCAAATGACCACATATTTGGCTGTTGGCCATAAGACAGCAAGTTTTACGTGTCAGACCATGCTGCTTCATCTACTTAGAACTTAAAGTAGAAAAAGTTGGTTGTTTGAATACTCAAGGGATCTGTGCTGATTTTCCAAGCTATTTTGAGGAAACATCAGTGTTGTGATTTGAAGGGTGTGTTCTGCTTCAAGACTTTTGTTTGTTGGCCTGGACCATCTGGATTTCTTGACAGACCTAATGAAACAGAGTACCCAAGAATGTTGAAATGGTTATGTCACAGCTTAAGCCCAAGTTTTTCTCTTTTTTGCTTTTTACTAGGGCATGTCATATTTTCCCATAAATTTGACTACTGTATTTGGACTATAGCAGATGTGGATATTGCTTTACATGTTCATTTTCTTGCTTCTGAAATGTTTGGTCACATTTTTCTCTCTGGGAGCTTTGCACATCTCTGAGCATTGTACCAAATTGGTTTTTATGCCCGTAGGGAATTTTGAATTTTTCACCTATTGACACAACTGTGATGTCATGTAGTGTATTTTACATAGATGCTTTTTTATCATCATCCATGTAAAATATGCTTTCAGAACTAATTTGATGTATCCTCACTATCTAGAAGAAACAGGCTCAATATAAAGGTCCATTCTTTTTCTAAGAGAAGCTTTCAATAAGACTTGCTATTACAGGTAAATTGTGCTATTGATTAAGCTGGTAGATGCAATTATTTTAAAGACAGTATTCAAACAATATAAAATATTAAGTTCATGAAAATGCTTTACCAAGTAAAAGAACATATTGAAATTGTTATGTATTGGATATTTTTCTGAGCGGTAGCATGCTTGCCTTTGAAATACTCTAATACAGGGTTTCCAGCCCCTGCAGAGCAAGAAATTATTGTCTAGGGAGGACAATCAAAAACTGAAGCTGACTAAAGGCAAAAGTGAAAATAGCCATTTACACCGCCCAGGAAATTAGGAGGTCAACAGGATAAGTAACGTAAAGTCTTAATGTTCCTGATAATCCAAATTAGTGTAAAAATGCAAACAAGTGTTCATTTTTAAATGAACATGAATTGTAACAGCAGTATACTTGTAGAAGTAAAGTCTTTATTTTGTTCTTTTAAATGAGAAAAAACCCCAACCAAACAGCATATATTGTATATTTGTATCTTGAGAAATTGTTATTTCAGTCTAATTTCTCCATTAACATACTGCAAGAATAAAAAGTTGATTTCATAGGTTAGTTTGTAATTCTGTTACTATTTTAAAAGTAAAATGAATTTAAGGATCACCTTTTAGGTTGAGTAATTGATCTTTCTTCCTATATTATGTTAGTAATCAGACTCTAAAGCAAAAATACAGAGCACATAATAAGCAATTCTTTGTAGTTTCATGAGAATGGTTGCAAAAAGACAAAATTCTGGTTTCTGATATTTAGATAATTCTATTGAAGAACTTTTTTGGCAATCTTTTACCTATAAAAAGCAAATGTAGTGTGCAGGTTTCTAAATTAAGTGTTCTCTAGCTAGTTTGTTGGAGGTGACAGATACTTTAGATTTAAATTTTAATGTTTTGTTTAGCTTCTGAGTTACTATGCATAGCTCTGGGACTTTCATCATCAGAGCAGAGTTAACAATAAAGGAGCCAGATGTCATTAAGGTCTATAAACAGAGAATGGAGTTTCAACTAAAATAATCCCCTTAAAATGTAAAACTGCAGTTCATGGTGTGTGATAAAAGACGAATGTGGGTAAAGAGAATAGAAAGGTGCATTTGAAAGAGAGCTGAAAATTAATTCGGATTAGAGTTAGTGTTTGGTGCACAAGTTGATACTGTGTTTAACATGAGTGGCTTGCTCTGGTAGTTGAAAAACAGTAATTTAAAAACCACTTGTTTTTTTTTTATTTATGGAATTTGCTTTTCTACTGTAGTTTCTAAATTCATAATTTATTCCCATTATGCCGTTCTTATGATGCCATTATTACGTCTCCATTTTCCATCATAGCAAACTATATAGTTCCTTAATACATTGCAACTGTAATCAATAAAATCCCAAATAGTGTCTTGGAATAAGTTAGAATATGAATGTGGCAGTGTCTTTCATATCTGCATTTACTCATGCCACGTGGAAGTGCTGTGCTATTTACACATCCAGAAGAAGTAGAGTATTCAACTGGCTGTTCTAGCCATGACATCTTCCCAAGAGAGCTTATATGCAAAGGGAAAATATGCAAGTGTATCTTGGGAACCTTGTATAGATGACACCACAGATCATAGTTCCTCAATAACTCGTAAAAGCTAATATTGGGTAGAAGTTAGAGAACAGAGTTTCTTGATGACTAGTGTGATTACACTGAAGAGTCACCACATTTTCCCCTGCAAGGGTTTTAGCACAGTTTCGCTATCTACAGCATTGAAGTTGATGCCTCAGGAATGGAAGTGTCATCCTGCCTCAGGGAACATGATCAAACAAAACAGCGAGTTCTATATAAACCTTTGTCTGAGGGCTGGGTAATATTTCTTTCAGGTTTTTGTCAGCCCATGCTGAGTTTTTGTAATGTCTTTAGTCCAGCAGACGTCTCAGCGTAGACCTTGCTGCCTAAACCAGAATTCCCCTTTCTTTTTCTAAAGGTGTATGCCATGTAACCAATTTCAATGCTTCCTCGTGAGACCTAGCATGATGCTGAGGTCAGAGCTTATAAGTCAGCTCACACTTTTCGGCCCCAGGTGGTCCCAGAGTGAAGGTCAATAGGGCTAGCCATGTCAGAGATTCCTGGTGCACTTGTACCTAATTAGTGCATAGTCATAAGGAGTTGGTTCACTTCTGTTAAATGTCTTAAGACTCCTACAAAAAATCCAAGGGCTGTATGTACCTGTAGAGCTTAACTGTTAAAATTAGAGCAAAATGTGAAGTCTCAATAAGTCTATGCTTTGTAGAAGAAAACATTTACATAAGGCTCCCATTTTCATTCAGATTCAAAACACTGTATGCTGCTGTAAATATGAGGGACAAAGGTTAAAGTATGAAAGAATATCAGTGTTGGCTTCCTCATGGTAATTCCTACTCATTGATTTTCTCTGTTAATGTCAGGTGATTAGATGAAAGACCTAGGAAGTTAGTTTCTCTCTTAGTTTTATTTTTTCTAAGCCAAAAGTAATTTTTGGCAGTCTAAGGTACTACTTCTGTGTTGTAATATGGCTGTTGGCCTGCCTTGGTAAAGTCTGTCTTCTGAGTACCAGGTATCCCAGTGGTAGATATCTCAGTCCCTGATGGCTCTTGTGAAGGCTTCTGCCACACAAGCAGGAACCCTGTGCTATTACTAATTGCTCAGATGTCTCATTTTTCAATACATGTAATGTAAATATGACCGAAATCATCAACTCTGCATTTGTTTGCCTATGAGAGTATGAATCAAAATCAGGTAAGCTGACTGTGAATTGCCTGAGCATTCCTTTTCTCCAGTAACCACCAGGCATTTGAAGTATGGTTTTTGAAGCAGAATGCGCAGAGACCAGCTTTCTACTTGCTTTGTGGTATAACAGGTTACCTTTTCCCTTATGTCAGCATTGCTTTTCCCTTGGGAGTTGGCATAATCTCTTTCCAGGTAAATAGTCACACTTATCACTTCATCATTGTGTTAAAAAGAGCATGGAGGGCCACGTGCCTCTTCAAGAGGAAGGCAAAGATTTATCATAACTGCTTTTCCTTTCTGAAGAGGACACCAAGTTTCCATTTTCTGCTGCTACTTCGTTGGAATCCAAATGTGTATATAGCTCTGTTACTGTTGAACTCAACTACGCTGGGACCCAGGTGAAGTTTTTACCTGTCGTTAGGAGGTGAGAGTGTTGCCTCTGGGAGCAGTTGTTCCTAACTGTGGGGCTCTAACATTTTTTGCTCCTGGTTTCTGGTCTGAGCTTTGCCTGTGGTGAGAGCAGCTGTTAACCACTAGTGATTTGTAGATGGCCCACATGATAGCAGTTTGATCAGTGGTTGCCAAGGGACAGATACTCATGCCAGGAAAGGGCAGCTTTTGGCAGATGAAGCATAGAGGCTGAGGACTGATGTCAGAGAGACTGAGTTATCCTGTCATCAGTCTGATGACAAAGGGTTTGATCATCTCTAGGAGGAGAGTGGAAATTCCAAAAAAACCTTTTTTTACCCATTTGGAAGCATGCAGGTCTTGCTTCAGGTGCCATAAATCGTGCTACTGTGAGATTTATTTGTTTAATACAGAATATAAATGTAATTTTAACTCACTGCATTCATAAGGAATTCCATCTGCATGTTGCAGGATGCAAAGAGTCTATGCAGATGCTTGCCTGGTTTCACCAGAGCCCTGGTTCTGACCCCAGATAGAGCACAGCACTGTATTCCCCTATAAAATAAACCAGGAATGTTTATTTGTCTGAGATTTTTGTCATCACTGCAGTTACGGACAGGAGAAATCATGCATGCGTGTGTGGTCCTGCCTGGAGTAACATCCTTCTCTTACTCAAGTAGTTTTATCTGCTTCAGGATTCTAGGGAGGGCTGTTAGTGTACCACATTAAATTGTCCCTGAGTAACGCTTTCATTAGCAGTTCTGAAACTTCTTGTCATTGCTACCTACACGTACCAATTGCAAGTGCACAGCTTGTGCAGCCTGATTCTCACAAGTCTTTCCTTGCATTGCGTTTATATTTATGCCATGTGACTGTAAAACGCTAACAGATCAGTCTGTCCAGCAGTGAATATGTCTGCATGGGATGCAAAACCATGAGGAACTCAAAATCAGTAGACACTGAGATCTGAGATCGGACACTGAGTCCAATCCTTTAAGCAATTCACATCAACTAAAAGACTAACTTAAATATTTGTCATTCGTAGGTACTGCTACTCCCTACTATTTGGGAATCATAGATTTTAAAGCTTGAAATTCACTGTCTGTGAACATTTGTAGGAGTAAACATATTAGGTTTTGCCAGACATTTAACATAAAAAGGAAATGCCAACAAAATGAAGCAATGCAATTTTAATTCCAAAACTGTAAGGTTTTTGTGGTGGTTAATCCATAATAGCTAGATTCCATGTAAGATCTGTACTTATCTGTAGTTTCATTTTTTCTACAAAATGATTTCTTAGGAGATTATGTAGGTGTAAAATAGTGCTATATATTACGGGTTTAGTCATGTGTTACTAACAGAGTGAATAAAGTAATCTCATTTTTTACTACTAGTATTGAATGAGTTATATATGAATGTATGAGATACACTTTGAAACTTACTTTAGAACCCATATTAGTGAGTTTAATTTAACAGGGCTAGCTTATTTTAAATTCAGGACCCCAATGTCTTTATGCTGGTGTTTGAATCATTAGTACTGTATTGCTCTTTATTTTACAGCTGATGATGGTCCCTAAACATCTAGTTTTTCATTAAGCATATAAGAAGTATGCTTGAGTGTGAATATTAGTTAATTTTTTAGCAATAATTGCTTGGCAGTATGAAATTACATTAGTGCCAGATGGCATTGCTAGTGATACAAAACGTCAGAAATCTGTTGTAATCATACTCCTGAAAAAGTTTCATTTTAAAAATTACATCTGTAGTGAAGTCCTATGTTATTCTTGCTTTCTCATAAAAATTCAAATGGGTCAGTAGCTCAGGTCTTAAGTTTCACTTCATTTTGCAGGCTGGTTAGATAAGTTAGCTGTTTGAAGTTGTCATATCTTTGTTCCTTGGATTTTGCTACCACATCATGAAAACATGGAGAAAATGGCTGTTAAAGTAAGAAAAGTTGGTACTGTCTCAACAAAACAAATTCTAATGCCTCTGGAAACTGTACTGGAGAAAAAAACCATCCCAACCACTCAGTTGATGAACCGTGTACTTTTTTTGAATGAGTTTCTGCATCCATCTGAGGTAACATGACCAAGTGGAAGGAGTAGCCAGCAAAACCTGAGGACCCTGCGGCAGCGTGACATCCCCTCCCTGTGGAGCCAGGTACCCCACTAGGGATAACAGGCTCCTCTGGTTATTGGTGCGGTCCAGCTGCCCTTGGCAGAAGCCCAGTGAAGCTGTTAACATGTTGGCTGCTTCCTGCCATCTCTTTCCTGAGGTGTCTTATCTTTGTGGCACGGAGCCCAGCTTAAAGCCTCCCAAAAGGGGTGTGTGCCCAGGCGTGCTCCCAGTGCTGAAACAGCACAGATACCGTGGATGGCTTCAGTAGGTTTTTGTGATGATGAGTGTGCTGCACTGCCTCCAACTAGTGCCATTTGCTAAGGATCCAAGCTTGCTTCTTTGCTCCTTTCCTGCTTCTTGTTGAGCCTTAAAGAGGAGGAGGGAAGGGAGATACTGCAGGAGGGATTCACTTCTGCTGGCTCCCAGCCCAGCGTCAGGCACTCTCCAGCAAGCTGGCTTGTCTGGCTTATATCTGTCCCTCCTCTGAAAGTCCACGTGACTGCATGACTGAAAGGTGAAAGACCAAAATCTTGCTAATTTTAATAATCCCAGCAGTACTATAATGAAAACCTAGCTCCATAGCTTTTACATTTCTGGTAGCATGCAGCAAATCGTACTGTCTTTAATCCTCTCCCTGGCAAAACTCCCACTGATTTCAGTGGGAGTTTTGTCTGAGCATGACCAGCATTGGAATTTCAGGTTTTGGTCCTATATTAATTTCTCAGCAAGAAAGAGAAATGGATTTTATAGATTTTCAGTTAAACATTAGGAAGACATGAAACTGTCATTCTCTATAATGTAGTGGTACAAATATGGGCAATTACCTTTTTGGCATTGCCTCTTGGGAATAATACAGATCTATTAGTTTAACCCATTTCTAACATAATTCATGTGCAGCCATATATTCTAGATGCTGCCTTTCAGTGACACAATTAAGTGCCACAGCAGCACAAAACTTCATTTGCCAAAAAGGTTGTCATCCTTCTTAATACAAAGACAGCAGTCCTGATTCCACTGTCATTCATAGGGATTTTGCACTATTGTCAATTTAATAAATTACTTCTTGATTGATATTAAGCTGAAGGGATTTAGACTCTTGATATTGCTACTTCACTTCATTCTGTTCATAGGATTTCATGCTTCATATTTGGTTTCACTCTTTCACCCTACCCCCAAATTTGTTTTTCTCTACATTTTTGATGAACTATCTAGTTGGAGCTTAGCACGTTATTTTTTTGGGGGGAAAAAAAAGAAACACCTCATCTGGCAAACTCAAGTAAGGTGTAGAAAAATCTTTGGGGGAAATGGATTCTTTCTAAAGACAGTGAAAATGAAAAACTTTCAGTTTACTGAAATTATGATATAAATGTGGGGACTCCAGAGAGTGAAATACTAAGTGATTATGTTCCTGCACTGAAGTTGGATTCTTGGTTATTTAGTATTGTTGGGCTTGAAGTGACGGCGTGCATTTTTCGTGCACTCAGGAAGTGCATGTGTCTGCCTTTTGCAGTCTGGTTCTTTGAGACCTGTTTGTATGTGACCATTGCAGACTTCAATTTTGAATCTAGTCCAGTGCAAGAGAGGATTGTGGCTGTGCATGATTTGTTTTGTTTTGCAGTCTCTGAAGGCAAGAAGATTATTCTTGCAGATCAACTCAGAGATACACTAATTAGGGAAGTTTATATGATCTTCTACTTCAGTTGGTGCTAATGTTCTACGTGTGCTCATTAGATTCATCCAGAATTACAAAACCATTTTATTCTGCTTCGTAGTATTTGCTTCTAATGGTGGTCAGGAATAAGGCTATGCTATCAGCTTCCTTTAGCAGTTCCTTTTTGTGAGTATTTGAATCCCATGCAAATCTGTTCTGATAAATCTGTTGCTAAGAAACAGCCATGACTGAATTTTTGGTAAAAGAGGAAGTTACACGGAGAGCAAGTGAGTGTCACCCTAAAATACTTGAGTTTAACAAATACTAATGCTATTTAATGCTAACATATAAATTCAGACATCACAGAGGGCCATGTGGACAGTGGGAACTGAATATTGCAAGGTGATACGAAGCTGCAGAGTTAAGAAATGCAGGGAGGTGTTAGAAAAAGAGAGGGTAGATGAGCCAGGTCATCAAGAGAGAATCAGTTAAGAAGAGAGAGGCAAAACTCTTCATAAAGGAACAAGGGAGTAAATAAGCAGAGGAGTCACATCAGAAGAAAACTAGGGGAGAATACTTGGTAAAGTATTCAGAAATAGTAGAAGCAGAGAGCAATTTATAAAAATATGTGCAGCATCCTGAAAAAAGAGAAACACTGCTTTATTTAGAGCCCTGCAAAATAGAAACAGTGATGCTTTCAATATTTTAGCAAAACCTCATTATGGTTTCATGACCAGTTTTGTGCCCAGCTTCACAGTTAATGCATCCATTTTCAAATTTGCTGTAGCAAAACTGTCAAAGCTTCATTTGTAGTGTGGCCACGTCTGTGATGGCTGAGCTAGCAGGTGTGGTGCAAATAGCATTGAGTGTGGGGCATTTTCCTGCTTGCCGTAGAGGCAATTTCAAGGAAAGCTGGCAGGAGAGAGGTGACAGGAGAGAGGATAGCTATGAGTAGCTTGTGAGTGGTGCTGCTGGGACAGAAATTTTGACATGTTGCCTTTCTTTTCTTTTGACATCCATGAGTGTCACTTGCTCTACTGTGGTAATTTTTATATCTGCATTTAAAGAGGGTTTTGAGTATGGAAGGCTTCACTGCCTTAGGAAAGAAGGGTGGTATATGGAGGCAATTCTGCATCTTTGATCTGAAGGGAGGGGTGTTCCTCCAAATAATCTGTTCACAGCTCCCTTCCATCTCCGAAGCTGAGCTGTTTTCTAAACAACGTCCCAAAAGATCTAATTGAGCATAAACCAGAAGGCTATAACTATAGAAATGGAAAGTGTTCAATGGAAAGTGATTGCTTTTCTTTATGATTTCTTAGAGGTGAATAAAACCACCAGATGCTGGAGTGAGTATGTTGCTAAGGCTATTGCATGTTGGAGAATGTGGCAGATGCTTCACCTGGTATCACAAGAATTTCTAGTGACACGTGATTGCTGAGCACCAAAAATCTTCCCAGGAGGTTCTGGCCAGTCTCTTGCCAGACAGCAAGGTTATCTGAGCAGGGGCTGTGACCTCTGTTTGAAGGCCAGGGAGGTGAATAGTTGCTGAGTGCTCTAGGGACAGGGACTGTAGAGAAAGCCACTGAAATGGCTGCTGTGTCAGAGACACAAAAGGAATCAGTTTAACTGTTTCTAAGTATTCTAATATAAATTGGAATTAAATGTCAGGCATTGATGCTCAGGAAGGAAAATAAGCTATCTCTTGCTTTGTGCTCACTGAGGGCCAGTTTTGGGCAGCTTGTCTTCTGTGCTGAAGCCTCCTGCCCTTCCAGCATCCCTCTTCCAAAGGCCAGATACTGCCTCCAGAGCACATGCAAAATTTGGGCCATCGGGACCCAAAGTCTGTTGACCCAAGGAGAGGGCGAACTACTTGACAAGAAATAGAGTGGAGTGTTAGTTCACCATCTTCCCCTGCCCTCCTCTTCAGGTGTAGGTGGGTCTTTGAATTTTGTTTTCAAAAACTGTTTTCAAGGATGGAGAGTGTTTGGAGATGAAAAGCAACCAGTGGAAGTCAATACAAGTCCAAGAAAGCTTTAGTTAGGCTGTAAGATCATCTCGGTGGAAGCTGAGTAAACAGCAATACCAGATTTCTGCAGATGTTGTTTATAATTTGAGCATGATGTTTGCAACTGTGTGTAATCATTTAGTTTTGCTTCTTTGCAGATTGTCACGTTTAAGGTTAGCTAGTCGGGTTGTAAATGAAAAATGAATTGGAAGCTGTTATGCTGGAATGCTTGTTAAGGGCAAGTTGAGAGACATATTTCAATGTAGGCTAGTGTTGACTTCATAATTTCTGCAGTTTTGGGGGCCTGTAAGAATCCTCCACTCACAAAAAGTGAAAAATGATACTTAAGTATCATTTAAGTACTTAACTTTTAGTGTTACAGTGTCATGTAGTTAACACTTCCACTAATGAAAACTACAGATACAATTAAGGGCGAAAAACCCACTGAAATAAATTGTATACAAATAACGCAATGAAATAATTTTTGTTGTAGTAGAATAACCCACTGTAGACTGTGGATTCATACATCACTGGGGTGTTTCTCACCTGACTAAACCTATCTTGATTCTGCAGCTTGGAAAAGTAACCTGCTCATGCAGTGAAATGTAGGTACTTTACTGATACATGGTATGTCTTTGTTGAGCTACAGGCCTCATTCAGTTCTGAACAGATAAAATCAACATTTGAAGAACCCAAAGTGTTTTCCATAAGACTACTCAAGGTCTACCTTTTTGTCATTATGGAAGATTATGGCTGAACGGGGACCTGGGAGATTCTTCCCTTTCCTAAGACTGTGTCAACTATATCTGTATCTTTCCCAACAGATATATTTTCCTGATATGGCTCCAGAAGTGGAGATTTATGAGTCTTGTACCTCCTGAGACCTCTCTTTAGGATAAAAGAAAATTCTGCAGTTTTTCCTCAGGTGCCTCAGTGTTTCTAGATTTTTCCGTATCATGTTTTCATCTGGTTTGCTTGGATGAGAGGCCTGTAGATAGCATCTCTGTACTCCCAAGAAATAAATCACAGAATCACAGAAACACTAGG
>NW_010553549.1:0-29121 GCF_000687285.1 Phaethon lepturus | reverse complement strand
GGGGCGAGGGAGAGCCCAGCAGCTCCCGCCCCCCGCTGCATCCTCCCGCTCCTTCCCCGCTTCCTCACGTAAGCTACGGGACAGAATATTTTGCCGATTTGTTAAAGTACGTCGAAAGCCTCTTCTCCTTCCTCGCTGAAGATACAGCCCTACAGTCTCGCAATATATTTCAGCATCTTTTAAACAAACGCTTATTTAGTGTTAGCAAGCAGCTCGCTAAATTGCTTTCCCGAACTGATCTTTACACGGCGATTCTGTTTAATGAAATCCCTTCAGTCTTGTTGGAGCAATTTTATAAAATTAATTAGAAGACAGCAGAAGAGGCATATGCTTGGGCATTTTTTTTTTTCCTGGTTTCTGGGAACAAGTAGAAACGTGTCTTAAACTGATGTCTCTTTCCAGCCTTTTCCCTTTACTGTTTTAAAGTTTCCATACTCTCTCCATTTCTCATAATAAAATTTGTTACTGTGACAAAAAAATTCCAGTAAAAAGTAGAAACTGTTCTAATTATTCAATTGTTCCATTACCCAGCCATCAAGATTTAAGTTTCAATATATTTTTGGAAGTACTGAACAAAGATAACTTGGGTACATTTTTAGACAAGCCTATTTGCTTTTGCGTATTTTATACAGTCTATTTGACATTACAAGAAACCCTTAACAGACCATAGCCAGAATCCTAAGGTAAGCAGCAAAAAAATCAATCTTTGTCTATAAATACGGAGACAACTGGTTCTTGTACTGAAATGTCTGTTTGTGTTCATTTCAGATAGGGAGGAACAGACCAAGAAAAACAATTTGGCTAAATTGAGCCATTGAAGGTTCCACTGAGCCTGTTTAAATCAATGTAATTAACAATTTAGACATGATTCTACTATCAAAATCTGGTCCTTACTTAAAACATCAAAAATGGAGAAAGAGTTTTAGGAATTTGGAAGTCAAATGATAGACTACAGGCATCAACAGCTTTGAACTGGTCTCTAAAGTTAAAGAATTAAAACTTAAATAATTGATACTACCTACATATACAAGAGAAGTGTCTAGCTGTTAGACAGAAACCAGACATTTTAATATTTTTAAAAAAATATTTGAAATGAAAGAGTATTATTTAAGCAAGGAAGACTAAAAATACAAGTATCAGCCAGAATCTGAAACACAATATTTTGTTGGAACTGAAATGAGAAACTGAGGGGAACATGAAAACAATACCTCCTTCAGTAAAAGCAATTTTTTAAAATAGATTAAAAAAAAAATATAAAAATCTAACAGTATAGTTGAAGTCTAAGGAGAGGAGCTGGTTCATTTTTAACCTCATCTTAATCTCACTTTTAAAGCAATTACACTCATTATTCCTGTACATGTCTCGTGTGTGCATCTTTCCGTGTCTCAAAAAAGTCAGCTTAAGACATCTGACAAAAGGCAGCAGAGGTATGCAAGAGATTTGCTGCTGCAGCTGGTCCGTACGATACCTGGCTCAAGCACCGCACGCAGCCCGTGAAGCCTTTGGCTGACCCTGAAGTAGAGGCACAGCATCACCCCAGGTTCAAGGACGCGTGGCCCAGCCGAAAATGCGTGTGGACCCACACCAGCTGCGGAGCGTCAGGTCCCCTGTCCAGCCATCAGGAGAAATGAGGGTGGAGGTCAGGACGAGGAGTTTAAGTGCTGCAGTGGGGAAGGCAGCGGGGACACAAGGGGCATGCGAGACTGTTAGGATGAGAAACAAGATGCCAAGTCAGAGGAAAACAGACTGTTAGTCACAGAACTGCTTGTCCAAACAGGAACCCAACAGTCTCTATCTCTGCCTACTTACAACATTGTCTGAACTATTGAAAATGAAGGGGGGGGGAAGAAAAAAAAAAGAGAAAAAAATGCTGCTCAAAAATCCCAATATGGAATGGGTTAGGGTAATGTTCCGATTCTGCACCACGTACTTGCACAGAGTGGTGGGAATTAGAGGGTCAGCAGGCCTCTAGGGAATCTCCCTTGCTATTTAGTAAATACTTTTAATTCCCTAAAAAGCCATGGTAACCTTGTAATGACCTTACTGAGCCACAATCCTTGTGACTGCTTTGTAACATGATAATTTCTAAACTGCTACTCAATCTTACGGACTTTAAAAACTGCCAAATGATGCATTTTTAGAGGTAGGTGTGCATTATGTGTTGTTCTGAAGATGAAATAAGGTCTTGTGGTCAATACACAAACTAAGAATCCTGAAGTATAAACAGGAATTCAGGAGAGGAGAAACCGCTCACCTCTTTTAGGAATTTACTCTGTAATCTTTGGCAAATCACTTAATCTTTCTAGCCCTCCATCCCCCATGTATAAAACAGGATAATACTTGCTGTAAAGAGAAAAGCTGTCACGTGTCCTCTTTTTAAAAACTAAATGTCATAGAAAAGCCTCTAGTTAACAGTTAAAATCATTTCTTGCAAATATTAAGGAAAAGATCAATTTTCTTTGTTATCTAGAACAAAATTTCCCCGAGTATTCTCATTCAGTACATCATATCTGTCAAGCAGTTTATAAAAGAAGTTATTACACTGAGTCCACAACCTTACCTTTTTAAAATTAGCCTTATAAATTTACTAGCAGTCTATAGAAGTTCAGGAAGTTTCTTACTACATTATCCTGACAGAGGCAACAAGAATCACAGACATAAAGCTCATAACCCTATCTCAGACTACAGCTGAGATCACTTTTCTGATAACTTTTGAGCAAACTATGAAGGATTCATGTTTCACTGTCATACATACAGTCTGTATGACAAAGGATGACAACTACATGTTTGTAAATTAGGCGAAGATAAAAGTCCTATGGCAAACGCAGTGGCTATATTACCCATTATGTTCTTTTGACTTTGATCCTTTTTCAGGTATCGAGATATGCTTAATCAAATCGGATTCTTGATTCCAACTTTGGTATTAAACAGATCAGTAGAAAAAGCTGGAAGACCTCACGAAAAGGTATGATCGCTAAGAGACGATGAGCCAGCCTGAGAGTGTAGTGACAATCCGTCACACATCGGTATGAGTTTGGATTCTGAACTGAAGCTTGAGCTGTTGAATCAGAGAGGCTGGAAAACTGGCAAAGGCGTAGCACTGCTCTCCCGAAGAGAGTATGGGGCACAGCAAAAGGACTCTTGGCATCGTTCTCAGGGGAATATTTTGGCTCATGCAAGGACTGGCTCCAAAAAGTTCTGAAGGAAGCTATGCTCAGGCCTTCTCTGCACAGGAACGTATTTTATGACACAGGGCCTTTGATGGGACACTGGGTAGGAGTTTAGGAGACGCCTGAGATAGCTGTATACCTAACTGAAGATGAATGAGGAATGCGTGACTACATCTCTGTATATGAAAAGAATAAACGGAAGTAGCTAACATGAGAAAGAAATGGAGAAAACTTCTGTGAAGAGAATAAATAAGATAGAGATAGCAGAACTGGTGTATGATCCTTTTTCTTAGAAAGTGAGAAAAAAATTCTCGCAAGTTACAGTATCTTTATTTTCTCAATTGACAGTATTTGAGCTGACATCCTCTAAGCTGTGAGCTTGAAAAAGTAATTTCATATTAAAAGAGAGCTTTTACAACTCTGACATTAACATCACAAAACTCAGATCACGAATTACATTTACTTTATTTAATATTACATGCATTTTAGACACTGATTCATATTGTTTATTTGCACAAGTAGTCATTCTCAATGTACAAGTAATAACCATTGCTCTTACAGTGGAATTCAGTAGCATGCACTGCAAACACTCGTGTGCAAAGTTATTGTTTTCAGTTAGAAAATTTTAAGGTCATGATTTCTAAATTAATATTATACATAGAGTTTAATTTTGGTTTTATGCAGACATTGCATAGTTGATCATTAGCTTCTCAAGAAAGACTGGACTTGTGGTACCGGTATTGTTGAAGCAGATCAAGTGACAGTAGCAAACAAGAAGATTTGAAGAAGAGGCATAACTTTCAGGGTTGAAAGGTCAGCAAGTACAGCCTACGATAAAGAAAAAGGCTTGTTAAACTTGACATTTGAATCAAATTTCTTGAAAGCAAGTCAGTAAGTCAGAAAAAGATTCAAACATTAACTACAATTCTAACAATAATTAGATTCAGACGGGGCTAGAAACAAATTATGCTGTTTTACATTATTGCCTTATGGTATTATTTTTCAGTCTAACATTTCAAAGAAAAAGCATATGTTTACGTATATAAACCAAGTAACTTTATTTTAGCCTTTAGCCTTACTTCAAATATACATGGCATCATGGGTGAATAAGGGGTCTAACATTTCAACTTGCTTCTAAAAATAATTGGGAATTAAGAATCCTTATCCTGTGGCTTGGCTAGTACTTGTGAAGTAAGTCCAATGTACTGACTCAAATAGTCAATGTCTTCTCATGAAAGTATGTTTAAAAAAAAAAAAAAGACATCACAAGCTCTCAAAGCTGAAAAAAAAATACATTACCAGATTTTTGAAAAAGAAAAAAAATTCTAACAAATTATTAGATATAAACAATAACCTTCATCTGAATAACCTCATTTTCTTCATTTCCCATTACAGTACTCTCAGTGAAATTTCAGATTCAATATCAACAAAAGTAATTTTGTTAAATCTTTGTAATATCAAAAACCACAGAAGCAACTACATTTAAAATGTACTGAGAAAAAAGGTACAAACCTCTATAATATTTTAAAAGCCATATATCTCACAAACATAGATTATATATTAAATTAGAAAAAAACCATAATTGTACAAAATAATTTGTTAACACTGCATTTCTGTAGCAAATATACTCTTTTATTTCCTTTTACTCCAGAAAAGCAGTGATATGTACTACATGTTCACAATTTCCTTAGTTTTTTATCTAAGGTAAGAATTTGCACTATGTACCACATGCCACGCGAAGCTTAAGTTACTCTTGTTGGCAAAGCATCAGAAACTATTTCAATCTCCTCTAACTGAAACTTATCCTTACTTCAGCTGCAGCCAGTGATGTCACCTCCATCAGGTTGACTGCTCGGAAAGCAAACACAGCAGCTGCCAGGACTGAAAGAAAATGCCCAATATTTAAGTTGCTGACCTGTTAATTAGTGGTTAGAATTAATCTTGATGTAAAATACCAATTCTCACTCCCTTAGAGTAACTACTTAGATTCTGAAGAATAATACACAATGGATGGCTGTGTTTGAGTTTCTTTGGCCACTCTTTAAAATGGATAGGAAAAAAATATTCTTTCAGAAAAGTCTGAGTGAAAATGCTTCAGTTTAAGATGACTAGCTTTTAATTAAAAGGGACAAGATGATTTACAATTAGGTAATTTCTAAGCCAGTAAATTGAATTTATTTAAATAGCAATATTTCAGTTGTGACTATTATATAGCATTAAAAAAAAGTTCATTTATTTTGTACTATCTTATATAATTATATCTCTCTGCATAGCTGTCTTATGGAACAAATGGAACCAAAACCTTTTCTCTTCTATTCACCTAATTCAAATTTGAAAACTGACCCAACTGAAGATGCACGTTGTCTTTAGAACTCCCATCTTAAACCTTGCATAAATCTTAGGACATTATTTCCTTTATTAAAAAAATAAGTACAAAACTTTCAAAGTCCCTTAAAAGATGGGAATTCAAAAGAAGAAATCCAGCAAAATCAGGGGAACCAGAGGAACTGAACTCAGTTGCTGTAAGTACTGAAGAAGTACTTGCCATAAACGAGTAACATGAATCTTGCATTTTGTGAAAGGTGATGAACTCATTTATTGTTACCACTGAAGCTGGGAGAACGTCCTATGTTCTGCTCAGAAAGCATGTAGGATTTTTGGAGTGCTATCATAAAAAATTTACCTCGCACATTTTTGTTAAGAGATGCAGTATTTATGCAATTCTAGTTTTCTAAAAGTTATACTCTTTGACTTGTATGTAATCTGCTTTCAGCATTCAAAGAGCAACTATTTTCTTCTTGTCACAAAATAACATTGAAGCTAACACGTATTTGCCTTACATCCACCTGGACTTAACACGCTTTGTAAAAATAATTCTATTACCAGCAAGAATTTCTAGAGAGTTGTATCCCAGGATCCTGTCCCACAGAAGCAAGAGCTGATCTGTAGCTAAATAACCAGAAAATGCTCGTACCATCCATTTAAATGAAATTCGTAGCCTGCAAACAAATGATAAACAACAGTTACTATATTTCTGTCTCCCATAATTATCAGACAGATCCTCTATAAATTGAAAGTATTTAATTATTCTTCTGCATTTCTCTTCCAGGAAGAACCACCATTTTCTCTTGCTGCATTAATAATCAATATTTTCCTTTGCAACAGCCATCAGAAAACTATTTAGCATCTCACTGGACAAAGTACTAATATCATTAAAATATGCTGACCAAACAATCACATTGGAGGGATCCTCAGCTATTATCACCCCCAATGTTTCATCCCTTCTGCTGTTGTGCTATTATGACGGACACCAATTATAACAGCAAGATTTTCAGGTTCTATTGCACTTGGTGCCATGAGTACACTATAGAATGACAGCCTCTTGCTCTCTCTCCCCTTCCAGTAGCTTCTGCTTTAACTAACATATCTCTGTCTTCTGTCCCCTAGGAAATAAATCACTTAGTTCCATCAGATCTGACACGAATAACTGCAACTTAGCTGAATAGTGCAGCATTTCTCACAGAACAAGTCTCCTCTCTTTTTCATAGAGCATGCAGAAGAAATGCCCAAAGCACATATACGCAGACTAGACAAAGGACTCCAACTTCAAGGAAAAATGGCACATGGATGTTTGCACTTTTGAATAATTTCCCCATACATTTTAAATTAAAATACTGCAGAACAGCATTTTCAGAACAATGAATATGCGACATTTGTAGCAAGTCAGAAAAAAGTACTTACGGCTGAGCCCCGATTTCTCGAAGGTGATAAAAGAGCTGGGGCAGATGGGTTTGTAGAAGAGTCTCAAACAGCAAACACAATGATACAATGCCCTAATGAAACAAGATCATATCCTGAATACTAACACTCATCCTGTCAAATCTGAGAAAACAGTATCAGCATGTAAGTATGCATGAATTTCTAATTCAAGCAATAAAACAGTATTAATGATAAAATATACAGCTCAGGTAAGCAGGGCACAAGCTGCTCTAATGCCTTCAGTCACTAAAGCCTTGCTTCTACAATTCTATGTATGTATTAGCAACATAATATGTTGTGATAGTCCCTTTCAGCTCTAAGTTACTTATGCTATTTGCATGTCGGGGTCTAAGTACTTAGTGCGTTATTATAATATGACCTACTTGAAATATTTCCATTTTGATGAAATAGACCTCAGTTGCACTAAAAAACAGAGGATGTGAGAAATAGTATCTCTCTGATAACTAAAACCAAACATCAATGCGGATAAATACAAAAAGGTTAAATGTAAACACATTGTAAAATTTCTTTTAAAAATTACCATGAAAATGAATACATTCCTGTCTGACCCGTTTCCCTGCTGTTAGTGACTGAAAGCACAACGCACAGCCTTGAAATGGTACATCAAAGAAAGGATTTTTTTTTTTTTAAACCAGGAAATGTTTTCAAAAAGTAATATAACTATTCAGCACTTTATGAAGGAGAAAAAATAAATATATTTACTATGTTTTAGTCTTCAAAAATAGAAAATAAGCCAATTTCTACAATTGTCTTACATTCAAGAAAGCTGGTCCTGGTCATAAACATAACCAAATTATTTAAATTCATCTAGTAGTGCTAAAAAGCATGTGCTGTCACACAAAGACACTTGAGTTAAAGAAACAGACATTAACTTGATACCACTGAAGTAATATCTGTGTATATGACTATATTTTAGTCTCTCTACCCCAGAAAATACTTAAGTGTGCACTTACATGCGATTAATTAAAATGAAAGTGAGTATGCATTTATGTGACTTCTTGAATTGAGAAACCTATTACATAAAAGACTTGACTCTCAAAAAACAACCCACACCCTCATAAAGTGAGAACTGCATTATTTTAAAGTACAGGATATTCTATAGCAAAGACTGATTTTGACATAGACAACAAAAATATCCAAACTGGAGTTACCCAATAATTTTTCCAAGCTTACCTGAAGTATTTTATTATATTTAAAAGGATATATTTCAATCACATAGGAAATCATGCCACTATATATTATTGTTCCATAGTAAACAGAATATAAAGTGAGTGGGTTTTAATTCCTAATGAACTTACAGAGGGATGAGAAGAGATGGAATGGAGTCTGAAGAAAAAACGCACATACATCTCACGGAATATCTGATACAATTTGGAAGGTTCATGGTACAGAAAACAAAGTGGAGCAACTGAAAGGATAAAAGAATCATAATTGACTCAACAGTGTAACCTGCTAAAAGAGTTCAATGATTAAGTGCATGAAGTATGAGGAGAAAACAAGTAATTTATAGCAGCACAGTTTATCAAAACAATACTAAACCAATTATTTACAAAGACATAATTTATAGTAGAGTATCACTTGATGTAAAAAATTAAGAAAGGGAGTACAATACATTCTAGGTAATAGTTCTATCTATTTCAAGAACCTAAACTAATTAGAACCTGCTTACTACAGTGCTGGCTTCTGAAGAATAAGAAATATGCTTTAAGGATAGCTTCTCTGGGCTGTAGGGCAATGGTACGCTGTAGAGTGCAAGTTTTTGATTCAACTGTCTATAACTTCCAAAGTGCCCTTGGGGTAGTGACAATCTCGAAATTGGTTCTCCATTTGTAAGACTGGAATAAATTTACTGCTTGAAGATGGGTGTTGTGAAAATGAAACTATTAAAAAAAATAGCTTTTGATTGCCACAATAACATCACGTAAGTATGACAGACTGATAGAGAAAACCGTGGACATTTGGTAGTCTACAGTTTAGAAGTCTTTTAGTATATCTGATTCAAAGCAAGAGTTGCCTACATTTGTAAAGCAGCAGTTTTCAAACTTTTTTCAATCAGTCCCTTTTCTCTTTTTGTAAAAGTCTAGCATATAGTTAAGTCTATTGTATGTATATAGTGCATAAACATAACCAGTTCCCTCTGATTGCTACTCCATTCATTCAATGCATGTTTCACAGACAGTTGTTCTATACACATTTCTGTAAACCGCCTTTTTGTCTGTCCACTCATCACAACTACTACTTCATTTTACAGGTGAATTCATTATGGATGACAGTTTACATTTCAACACACTCATAGTGTCTACCTCCATATTCACCTTCCCTTCCAGTTTTATTTACACAAAGCTAGGGATATGGATATATTTGTCTGCATACACATGCATATAGATATATATACATTTATATATATACACGGGTGTATACAGATGTGAATTAATTTTGAGATATATATATATATATGAAAAACCAGAGAAGGTGGCTTAATAGAAAAACAGTGGTGTATGCATATGAGAGGGGGGTTGCTAAGCTAGGGTGAGATGTTCACAGAAATGTGTATTCACGTTGGGGTAAGAAAAGCAGAGGGTGTCACTAGTGTATATGTTTTTAATGATTGAAGATGGAGGTGGAAGACTCAGTAGCGTGCATATTTAAAAGCCAGGAAGGTAACAGAAGTGTGCCTGACAGTTGGCACCCTATGACTGTATGCATGCCAACATGCAAAAGTGTGTAGGATTTATGTAAGGCTCCAGATACTTCCTCCTATAGCAGCATGGAATACACAGGATGCTCTGCTTGGTCCAAGCTACCATACCCACAGCTGCAGTTACACTACTGTGTTTCTGCTGCCTTGCTTTTCAGCCTCCCTTCACACAACCAGCATATTCTGAGCCCTTGCAAAGAGAGAGGACAGGATAGGAGGAAGGGAAGAAGCTCACACCCAGTTTGAGAAACGCTGTTCTCAAGGGCAGAGTCAAATCCAAACATTTCGAAAAGTAGTTTCACACAGAAAACATGAAAGCCTCCTAGTGAGTACCTAAGTAAGAGTTTGTAACTAAGCTGTTCATTACTTCAAAGACTTAAGATTCCCTACTCAGGTTCAAATTTACATTTTGTATTTAAATTGCCTGATTTTAATGATCATGTGATCATTAAACTTTATTATTAGCAAAACGTAGCATTTTAAGTATAATCTTAATATCTGCTTGCCCTGTGATGTCACAAACACCGTTGATAAATCAAAGAAAAAAACCTGGAAAGCTGTAACAAATAGTATCACGTTGTTGGAGTCCCCCTGTACTAGCTGCTTGCTTTTGTCTGAGACCTCAGGACATTTTTCTGCTCTTTTCCTAGAAATCTTGTTGATATTTCAGCTTTCTGCTGTGCAGTAAAGTAGCAACCATTCTATTATTTAATGCTTCTTTAACACCTGTTCTAGACAAATGGATACAGCAACAGGCCTTTCACATAATTCATGCTTTTAAGAACACTTTTCACAAGTAACTTGGTCTACCCAGAGGAGAAACACAAGAAAAGAGCACTCTGTCAACAAACTTTATCCCTCTAATCATATACATTAAGATGTATAGCTCAGCTACTAGGTCTCAAGGAAGGAACTCCCATACAGGAGTGAGCTGTATAACTATAACTAGCTATAACTAAATAGAAACAGCCTGGAATTTTTAAAATTACATAGAAGTCTCCATACACAAAGAAACAGAATACACAAGTTTAAAAGTTGCAGAAAAGTACATACAGCTTTAAGCTGCAATATTTTATTATAAAAAGCAATCCTGAGGTTTTAAGAGTTTATGAGTGTCACACTTACCATACATAGAAAAGCCGTGAAAAGGAATTACACCTACAAAACAAAAATATTTATTTTTTTGTTCTTTTACATTTCTTTTTACCCATGTAAAAAGATGTATTTACCCCCAAGTTTCTAAATTGTATTCTGCCTACAGTAGGAATAAAATATTTCCTTGTTATGGCACCTGCAGTGTTAGGTCTCAATCTTGTAAATATTTAAGTACAGGAATTTTATTGCTTACTTCAGTACAAGCAACTATGTGCTTAAACACATGCTATAGCTCCTACAATGCCAAATAAAGCTCCATTTCCATGAATTTATTACATATAAGCTTTGCTGAAATCAGAACCTAATTTCAGATGAATGACAACCCGTAAGTGTCATGCACTGACAAGGAGGGAGCAGGAAAAAGGAGGCCAAGACCTCCGGTAATTCATGTAGTACTCAGATAAAACGTTTAGAGGACTTGGCAGTTGTATCATGACAGTCCTCTCCTCCATTCCAGCTGATCTTAGCTCCCATTCATTAATTTTCATATAGGACTGGTAAGAGGGAGCTGCTTTGGCAAAAGGTCATAAGGACAACGCTTCATGGCTACGAAGCTGCAAAGAATTGCAGAGGCAAAAATGGAAGAAGGGGGAACAAAAGTATGAGCTACAATTGACAGTACTGGAATACAGAAGACATAAAAGACAAGGTCAGAGACACATATTTAAGATTGGCCTCAAAAGCAGGAGCAAAGAGCTTGAACCAGGGAAAGGATTCAATAGACAGGGATTGAAGTGGTCAAAAGAAGAGCTGAAAAAAAGAATTTTAATAACTGAAATAAGAACAACAGCAATGATATTAACTTAAAATTATATAGATTAGTTATGTCTGAATTTTTAAAATGAACACAAACTTTGAAAGGAAAAGACTTTAAGGTGTGGTTTGTTGCGTACTGAAAAGCTGGAGGTCAGACAGTTTCAGCATGTACCGTTCAGATCCTCTAAAGTGGTGATACAAGACTGGAATACAAGCTGCTGCACCAGAACTTGTTTTCCTGCTCCTTCCCACACACGTAGACAAACTCCGTATGTGACTACAAATACCAGGCTGAATGTGGTTTTGGAGTAGCTTCAGTCCAGCTTTTTCCTTTAAATTGATGAATTTCACAGAATAACAGTGAAGCATAATTTGTAACAGAAAAAAGTTATCGTGTATTTGAGGGAAAAAAATCCTGTATGTTTCCAATCTACCACTAGAGGAGGCAATAGTATAATTCTTACCGTTTGGAGGATAGAAAACAGCATATTCTTCCATTCCGAGTTTTCCTGTGAATCATCAAACCACAATTAAAATGTGATTAAACTATTAAAAGGTGTAAAGATTTAAATTAAAAAGGTAGATTCTAAGTTACAGTTATAAAAATCATAACTAATTACAGTATTGACAATTTGATATTGTCTAAAACAGGCAAGCAATGCAGGAGGACAGGTATGGTTTCAGACATAAAACTAAAATGCAGCACCAATAAGGGAGGATGACTAACAGCAAAGAGGAGGAAGATTTCAGCAATGCTATCCCATAGAGATTTTATTTGGTTGTGTCTTATGAGCTCTAAAGGTGTTTGCTGCAGACCTTGAAGACAGTGAAGCTCTATGAGGGGATAAGATTAGGGGGATAAGGCTGCCATGCTGTGGCAGACTGACCTGTGAACAGGAAAGGCATTTAAAAAGGTATAAGAACAGATAAAAAAATATTCAAGGCTTCATTAAGCCTGCAACAGAGAGGAAGATGGATGGTATGGTTTTGATATAACAAAAAAATATTTAAGTAATCTGTTGGATACAAAAGATTACCTAAGACAATCACTGATAGTATAGACTGCCTATATAACTTTTTATCTTCCCTGCAAAATGAACATGTTATATTAGTTATCCGTATTTTAACTATAGCACTTAATAATTTAAAATCCACTATTAAAATTATTAACAATTTATTTAGAAATATAAAAGTGTTTCTAAGCATATTAAGCAACTAATTAAAAACTGTAATTAATTTAGTTTTTAAATGGGAAAATTCAACTAGAAAACATAATTACTTATATGAAAAATCATAGAATATTCAGAGATCCTTTAGATCTCTATGTTTTGTTCACTCTATACAGGAGAATTTAGCACAGGGAACTTTTGTCAGGTTCAAGGAACCTGGACTTAGATACTTTCCTGTAGCATGAATTGACTGAACTAAATTCAAAATTACCCTTTGAAGCTCTTGCCTACTACCCCATGAAAATAAAATCCAGTATTTTCCAACTACATAAATCAGTTGTTTCATTAAACTAAAAAACATTTTTTACTTTTCCTTCCAATAGTTTGTTTGCTGTGCAGCCAGGAATTGTAATCTGGAAGGAGAGTATTTTTAGCATAAAGCACATCTCTTGGAAAATTAGCCAAAAATAGGACCTACAAGCCTTTTTGCAGAGATTTAGATTTCAGCAACTTCATTGCCCAGATTTGTCTAGGAATAAATAGGATGTTCCCCATAGCTGTGTCTCTGGGCTGCCATGGCTCTGTGCCTGAAGCAACACCTGGGATCCCACTGCTGTTCTGCTCTCAGGTGAGCCCTTTCCTCATTTCAAGAAGTAGGCAAAGAAAACTCCCTAATTCAGTTAGAGAGAGAGAGAAAGGACCTACAAAGCAATAAAGGAGGAATAAAAAAATTAGAAAACCAACATTGCCTCCAGTGACATAACAAGCAGCAAGAGGAAAACTGTCAGCAGAGGTCCTGTTCAAAAAAAGTACTTGGGATGAGGATCACATTTGGCTAAATACACTGGCACAAGGGACTAAGGAAGAAAATGGGAATGCAGAAGGTAAAGGTACATGGGAAAAAAAAGTGATTGGATTGCTGAATGATTCAAGAAGGAAGACAAAATGAGGAACCTCTGGGTAAAGCCAAGGCAGGTGAGGATTTAAGAAGAAAGGAAATTTAGTCCAGAGATATGGCATTAGAAGTTGGCCGAGAAGGCAAGTGGACTGAATCAATGAATTTAAGACTCACATGAGAACTTAACCCAAAGAAAATCCAAAGCTAACATTCTGGAGGATGCCATGCTTTGGGGAAAAAAAATAAAAAAATAAAAAAAAAAAAATCAGTGTAGGTCTGCTTGGTAGAGCTCTACTATCCCAGCCCTTCAAACAGAGCCCACAATTCTTCAGCAACGTCTTCTTCTCACATCTACAAATATCTGCAAAACGCACTGTTTTGGGAAGATAACATCCTACCACCACTTCCAGTTGCTAAATTTATTGAAGTTTGCAGAGGACAGCACTGTGTATCTAAATTTCTAGCTCTGATGAAGACAGATGTTGTCAATATTTTACCATATTGTCATAGTTGTGTGTTTAATTTATTTTGGTGAAACACTGGAGAATTATATACAGAAAACTACAGTAAAAGAACAACATTGCATCTGGCCTTCATGTGATCAGCTTCTAAACTGTCCTAATAGAACCTCTGCAGATGTCAACTGGATACATGAAGTTTTTATTAACGTTCCTTTAAATGTAGTCTACTAGGTGTAATGAACATAAAGCAAATTCACATACTGTATTACTGCAGCAGTCAACAAAAGTCTATACAATCTTGTTTAAAACAACTCCTTTTACCTCGTATGTATGATTTGGGTGGGGTGGCACTGCTATAAGTAAAGTGCTCCAATACAGATGTATCTCGGGAAAAACAAAGTAATACCTGTAGAAAAGACAGCACATAAAAATCAGCTGACTTACTGAATCAACATAGCAATGTCAAACAAAATATTTAAGGATCTGCCTTAATTAGCATCTATTAGATGCTATTGAATAGAGCTAATAAGGTTGAAAGCTCTTGACCAACTTAACTTACTTTCCTGTTCCAAGTTCCAGGCTCGCTTTGAACTTTCTATTATTTTACCTTCACATTTATTTGTTGTCAGTAAAACATCTACATTCTCCAACACTCCTCTTTGCCTCTCATCATGGGTTTATCCCCTTCTGTCACATCATTAGTGATTGTGCGTGCAGCTGGCTGCTTTGATGTCTATTAGATTATTTTTCTATTCAGTTACTATGATCTTGGGGAAGTCCTCTTAAGCGAATAAGCAAATGAAACATTTACATTTTCACATGTGTGCAGTTCCTGAAGATTGATTCTTACATTGGCTTTCGTTCCGAGGAGCTTTACAGAATGCTTGCACAATATTCAGCTCTTTCAGAAAACACTGATTATAATGTTCATCTCGTATCCATAAATTCTGAAATGCACACTGTATTTTGTAAAATATATTTGGGTTTTTTTTGTTTAGGTAAATGAAAAAATTCCAGTATTCACAGTGATTGAGTATAAAATTAAATAGTAAAGGCATTCCTAAAAAAATGAACAATAAAGAATCTCATCCTGCAAGCAGGTGTAAAAAATGTAATATTTAGTATCGTACTTTATAATTTTCATGTTTATGAAAAATATACACAAAACTTTCATGAAAGACTGCACTATCAAACATGTACACAAGAGGGCAGAAGTAAGACAGACTTCAACTTAGTGTTGACTTTTGTATACCTTAAACCCTCTCTGCTCTTGCAGGTTTTAAGAGTTTGTTTGTTTATTTGTTTGTTTAAAATGTAGCCAAAGTATAAAAGATGGAAATGTTTTAGATGGTCTTTCATTACATAATTTATTGTGAATACAAATGAATGGACTTTTCCTTCAACTAATTATTGCAAACATTTTCCAGGTATCAGCATTTGTCAAAAGGAAACATGCAAACCCAAAACACTGTGACATCTAAACATCATTGCTTTTTTTATTTTTTATGGAAAGCAGATCATATTTTGAGACTTCTTCCTCTTTTGAACCTCAAAACTATTTCTCAGATACAAACATCTTTTAAAAAAATAAAGTTTCTTTATCTCAAGCCATTTAAGCTAAATATTATTTTTGCACAATACACAATCATTTTCATAGCTGCCAAAATAGAGCTGACAATAACGATACACAGGCAAATGTAATTCTCTGTATATGTTAACTGAGGTGAAAGAAAAAGAAACTAATCCAAAAAGGACATAAGTTATGTTCTCTCATCAGGGAAAGAATGTAACCTTAATTTGAGGTCCCCTTTTTTAGGAATACAGTGTCCAGTACCAGTATCTGGAAGTCTTTAAATTAAGACTATGCATCTTTATAAGAGATAGACTCTAGCTCAAACATAAATTACGACTATACCTAAGAGCTGCCGGGTGAGGTTCTTTGCATGTATTCATTATGCAGGATGTAAGACTACAGTATTCAAATTGAACCTCTGGCCTGAAATAATGAATTTACAAATTTATTAATTCATGTATTATTTTTCTCGTTCACACAAATGATAATGCTAAAGAAAACGATGACACAATTTTTTGTACTTTTTAAGTACAGAAATGTTTGGCAAAGTATTGAATATTTATAATCAAAATGGAAAAGAAAGCCACTGAATTGAAAGAACTGAGAAAAAAACAAAGCCAAAGCTATTGTAAAAAAAGAAATTACTATATTAAAAGTAATTGTATTCTATTTCAATAGTTACAAAGAAGTAATAAAAACATGTAAACTTTGAGATAATGAAAGCAAAGATATTAAATGAAATAAATTACATCGTTTCACAGTGTACTTCCCAAAAAGGATTGCATGCTATGAAGAAGTACCAATAATCTAGCCAAATATCCTCATTGTTATTTTATGCCCAAATTTTCTGGTTTTGATGAATGTTTTGTCTGTTAAGTAATACATAGACAAATGCCCCACTCTGCTCAGACTCATAAAACTTAGAGGCAGTAACTAGTCATGAAAAAAAAACCATGAACCTCGTGCAAACATAAAAATAATTTCTGTGGTTTAAAGTAACATTTTCATTACCTACTTTACTTAGCCAATATTTAATTCCAGTTCTCATATGAAATCAATAAATAATATTCTGTATCAGAGTGTAGAATTTTTCCAGGGACCATAGAACAAAATCATTTGGCAGCATTTTCAAATTAGGTTGGAAGAGAATATTATCAAGGAAAATGGACAACTTTCTTCTAGAAAAGAGTCTGAAAAATACCACAAAGTACCAAACAAAACTAGAGCAAATATTAATTGGAAGTTTGATACATTCTTTGCCTCAAAGCCTTGCAGTAGAACTAGCAACTTAATTTTTCAAAGATTTTTTATGACTCTCCTTCAAATTACCAAGTATAGTTTAGTCCTTTTTATGATTTTTATTCTGTAATAATTCTTTTAGTTAATAGAGATATATGGAAAATTAAAATATTCAACTGCGCTATATATTGAGAATGATGAACAATATCTCTTTCTGATGGTCTTAAACCAAAAAATTATACTGTATACTAGTTCATACTCCTTCATAGATTATAATCCTGTGTCTACTGGAACGGTCAGTTAATGACTAATTAATATGCCTTAGTAGTCTACATAATGAATGAAGCAGAAATAAGAATGAGGCTTTCACATCCCATGATGAAGAGATAATGTTATAATAAAGACGACCATCTTGACCCTTAAATCAAGAAAGACTTCTACGTATAAGTATTTTAGTGAATAAATATAAAAGTTTGAATTGTCATTATGTAGTCACTTTTCAAATTTTAATTCAGCAATAATTCAGATACAGATCTTAATATTGTAACTATTTTTAAGTAAAAAAAGGCTATAATTTCATGAGGTTTTAATTTTAAGTGTTAATGTTTAAATGCTTATTATGCTAAACTACTATATGTAGACAGGATTGAACAGTATGCTTAAATACGTATATTTTTATATCTATATTCACTAAGTCACATTAAGGAGAGTTTCTTGCTTAGTTAAATTACTAGCAGTTTTACATATTGCCATCAAAGAAGAAATCATTTAGTTTCACATTGCTTTAGAAGAAAAAATTAAGCAAGTCTAACCTAACAGATGTGACTAATGAAACTGAAAGCACTGTGGAAATGGTAAGTTTGCTGCATGACATTTATGTTGACACTGCAATCAACTACACATTAGGAAATTCGTAAATGTAATCTCCTTCTATTTAAGGGCATTTGACAGGCAGCAATGAAGATAATTCTTTGTAAATTAGCTGGGTTCCCCATTGCTAGAAGCAGCTTTGGAATGGGAGCAATCCTAAAAGTAACCATGCTACTACCTTATTCAGAATCAATGTCTTCAATTAAAAAAATATGTCAATACAATATATTTTATGCTTATTACAGTAGATCACTGTAAAGCAGTATTATTATTATTTTTTAAACTGGAACCCTGAATATACTTCTCAAGACTAAATTTCTCTGTATGTCACAGCTGTTAATCATTTTATTATTGCAAAGCTGGAAAGGGGAAGAATATGGCTGACTATTTTCTGGCTTACTGCATTGGAAAGACATTGTGTAGGGTCCTTCAGAGTAGGAGTTTTAGAAGTCTGTCCTGCGTAATCTGTTTAAGTGTACAAGACTGTTATTCATAAGGGAAAGTATATGTAATCCAGCAAACAGATGCATCTGTCTACGGTCCCACTGTACTCTGCCTACACATGAAACACAAAGGCAGTTCTTACTGAAAAGACGATATAGTCCCACAGGAGTATACTTTCTAGCTTTTCTAAGAAAAAAAAAAGTTACATACCTGATATAAATAATCCTCAAATACAAAATAGTAGTCATCGTTGCTTGCTGTCAGCTTTACATCCTGTAATCAAAAAATACAGCAGTTTGAAGACAGAAAACATCTCTTCTGACTCCCATAGAAGCTAAACTTAACACAGTGGTAGAAGACGCTGTCTCACCATTGAATCATGAAGAGCTGTAGTTAACCATATATTCCACATTTGAAAATTTAAAAGTGTTATATTAACTTGGTGATTAAAGTATTCACTATTGAAACCAAAAATGGAAGCAATTGGACCCCAATGCTTTCTTCCTTGTAAAACTAGTTATTCCTTCAAATAAAGTTACTGTTTTTTTAATGACTCAATGGCTCGACTCAAACAAATGTCTTACACAGGAGCCAACACAGGCACGAGGAGAGAGTTTACAGTAATAAATTCACACTAATTATACTTACACTCCTTAAAACCAAACCATCTCACATTTTCTTTGTTAAAAAATACAAGATATTAGTGTGATGAATATATAAATCACTTAATCACTGTTTAGTGAACTACTTACTTTGTAAATCAGGCTGTCCACCAAAAGGTCGTGCTGAATCACATTTGACTTAAGCTGTTCGTAATACAACATATCCTAAAATTAAAAATATTATCACCATCAGTCTGAGACACAACTTTAACTTATATTTAAACTAGCAAAGCCAATTTTAACAAATTTTTAAAAAAAGCACGTATTCAGCTGAAAAGCCCACTGCAAAATTTATGAAGTTTTCTATCACTGTTTATTCTAGTTTAACCCTAAGAAATTAGGCAGAAATTTGAGACATTATAAAATGACCTCCCCTTTAGATAATTAATAAAATGAGAATGAAGGAACTAGTTCAAACTAAATATCCCTATCTTCCAACCTTAGTTCTCTCTACACCTAAAACCTTTGCAATGCTTAAAATCATTAAGCTTTTTTGTTACCCTCTATTTTCATACACTTCTCCACCAACAGGTTCTGTCATATCTTCTAGCATTAGTGAGTTGCTGTAAATATTTGATGTTTATGTAATATGAATCTCTAAATAGTTTAAATTTGTGAAAAGATTAAGTGATAAATATGTAAAAAAACCTGTGAAGAATACAAAGAACTCAGACCTTTTTTTAAACTCCAGTTACTTCCTGAATGTCTACAGAAGGGTGAAACAATGGGGAAGAATTAGAACCACCACTTCTCTGCTTTTGCTTATTCTATCCCTTTCTTCTTAGAAAGAGCTTGCAAAGGAAAAAAAGAATTAAATATCTCACTATCATCATGTAATTCCTAAATCCCTAAATACTTCTCTGCCATTATGCCTATAATTGAGTAACAGTTTCAGATTGAATAACACAGTCTCAGATGGATTTTGAAACAATTCATAAACTAAATCAGCAGTCCCAAAGCTCCTTCCCACTTCAGAAAACTATTTTGATTTCAATGTGTCTCTATGGACACCACACAAATACTTGTATATTCCAAGCTTTACATAAAATTTACTGCTGATTTGCAGTTTACTCTGATGATTTACTCTTCGTAAAAAGCGTAAGTCTGGAGTAAGTATTTAAAGAACAAATAGGAAATAAGATGAAATTTTGAGAGGGAGAGAATGGAAAAAAAAATTAAGATAAGGCTAGGGAACATTGTAACTGTTCTTTGTATTAATCCAAAACTGAGAAGCAGTGAAGAGTATACACTTAGAAACTATTAGAATTAATAGATTATTAAACTGTTAAGTTGAAATGAGGACAAAAGCTGTATTTATTAAGTACTGGTAACTACCACAGGGGAAATATTTACATTTTTCTTTCTGAGAAATAAAAAAGGAGGTATAAATACTACACTATTTCTTTACAAAGGATCAGTCATAAATACTTACTAAATGTAAATTATTTGCAGTATGAATGTAGCATTCTGTTCCTAAAAGCTACAGAGAACTACTCTAATATTCAAGTCACAATTTTGAGCATAAATACTGTAGTCTAATTAAGCATAACACTGCCAAATGAATAATGTCTAAAGGTTTTTTTGCCATCTAAAATGACTGCATCTATTAGAACAGAAGGAGCTAATACAAAAAACCAAACAAACTTCTTTTTCATGCTAAGCAGACTGCATGATTAACTGTTTCTGTTGTACACGTATTTCTGCATAAGAAATAGTACAATGAAAGCCATGGCTACAAGGGTACTAGATAATGCAACTACTAATCTCCTGTAACTTGAGAAAGGGATTCTAATAACCTCATGGTTGCCTGTTATCACTTCCTAGTATTTAGTTCTCTAGAACTGCCTTGAACAATTGCAAAAGGCTGTCTGAAAGCGGGAGATGAAAGCTGTATGAAGGAAGAGAGTAATCTTTTGCTACACATATATAAAGCACACTTTAAATTTATATGCAGAAACAAGTTTTCTTCTTAAAATAGTTTCACCTGAGGTCACACAGTAGCTCCAAGCCACAAGTTAACATTATCTCTAGCCCAGGGTTTTGTGCTAACCTTCTCCTTCCTGAATTAGAAAGCCATTTAATTATGTTTTACATTTGCTTACAAGAGTCCATAGTTTTTCCTGTTATTATTAAAATTATTGTAAAACCACAGCTAAAAAGTAATCACTTAAGTACATGGTCCATTCATCTTAGCAGTCAGAATAACTTGGTGTTAAGTTTAATTACTGCTGATTTATTCACACTTAAAATAGACATAGTGACATGGTATGGAAGGAATTACTTGAATGTATGAAGAACAGATTTCTGTACAAGAAAAAAAAAGATTCATAAATGATGCTCAACTGTACTGACGTAATGAGTTTGGAGTGCTAGTTTCAGTGCAGGTTTTTTTATGGCATCATACTGAATTATGGTTATATTATTAATGTCTTAATTTTTTAATCAGCCTCCTATGACTTAATTCAACTGCATTATTAATTGATACGTAAAGAATCATGTTAATTGTAATTATCCATAAATTACAGTTTATGCCAATAGCCAGTGAACAGTATTCTCCACAGAAGAAAAACAGAAAACTGCTGAAAGAAATTTAAATAGGTTTAACCAGAACAGAGGACTTGATATTTGTTAATCCAGAATGACACATGTATTTAAACCATTTTATAACATTTCTTTTTGTTTTAGCAAAGCAAAAGTGTAGAAACTTTCCATTGCCCACCCTTCAGATTTGTGTACTGATTTTAGAAAACAATCTACTTATTAGAACACAGGGCAAGTACTGTCTGAGTTAGAACAGAGATATGAATTACTTAGCCTTAACCAATAGGATGTACAATTTATGAAATGATATATCCTTCCAAATTTTCCTCCTTAATTTGTTGCAAGCAATTAAAGCAATTTAAAAGGTGGTAAGAATAAGCAACCTGATATTTAGGGCACTGTCTTAAACGCGAGAACAACCGGGCTCAGATTCTTCAGCAACTTGCAGAAACTGAATGCAAGTTCTTTATAATTCAGTTCAATACTTTCCTCAATATGATTTGTAAATGAAAACGGTCACAGTTCATCACCTTTTCTTTTTTCAGAAATCATAGTTTCTCCTTTGCTCTTACAAAAACCCACTAGGCCAGCTTGGTCATTACTCAGAAAATGAAAGACCATTTGCTGTTGCTATTGTAATTTCAGCATGAACTAAAATTTCAAACACAACTCAAAACTCTACCCTGAAAAAATGAATAGCAAATTTACATTGCAAATATTTGCAGAGTAAAACAATACTTAAATATTTTAACAGTTTGATAATTTAGTAAAAAGACAAGAAGTACAAGCGGTCCATCTGAACTAGAACTCATAAGAAAAAGTTTGGGAAACAAACCAGAAAAGGGACCTGTAAGGCAAAAACAATCATAACGAATGCAGGAATAAAGACATTAACTCATTACTTGTCATTCATTTTCTCTTAAATTGTGATTGTTGTGATGCAAAATGAAGTCTGAGCTTGTGAATCATGCCATTTTTTCAGCCACAACTTGACTACAAGAGGATCTTGCCCATGCCTCTTTGTGAGAGAAGAGGTTTGTGATTCATGCTGTATTGATAAATTTATTCCTTATATCTGAATCATAAACAAGACTGGTCACAGATTTACTTTCAAGCCACATGACTCTCTTGCTTGGTGATCAGTTTTTCCTCACACAGTGAGGAATGTTTTTAAGAGCTTCACTCAGGCTTCAAAAAAGATTCAAGTCTCATTTTACTATTTTATTGGCTGCATTTCTTCCTCGAGATGACACAACTGACTACCACCAAGTTTCAGGAGCATCCAAAATGTGGTACGTTTCTTAGCCTAAAATGTTTTCAGTTATAAAGCCAAAATCTTACCATTTTAATCTGATTCAACCTTTTTTTCTGTCTGCCAAGTCCTGATGTAACCTTGATTTGTAAACTTCCTTTTTAAAAATGTGTTGCATTTTTATATAGACTGTAGCTTTTCTCAAAATTATATATATTTTTTTTTTTATACTGCACCTCCAAACATACTCATCTTACCAAGTTGACAAAAAGTACATTTCAGGATTGCAGTGCCCAGCCCTCTTGACCTTACGAAGCCACATACCAAAATTTCCACCCAAAAACTGATATTGTATCCACTTGAGGGCATAAAGAAAAGGGAGCTCTGAAAGTAGCTCATAGGCAAGAGAGAACAGTATCTTTCAGCAGTGCCCAGCAAAGCTAATTTAACCAGAATCTGGTGATTCATCTTCCTTGAAATTAAGGTTTGGTTTACTCAGCAGCCTCTGTGCAGGCAGTCCACCTGTGGCCTGTCAGGAAGCCGCTGACACTGGAGCTGCACTCTCACTGTTGACCTGTCGGCAGCTCATGATTCATTTTTAGGGTACGCTCATTATGTGATTGCACAATCTATACTTGCCTCTCAAATCAAATACAAGAAATGGGTGGGTGAAGCACAGAACTAGGAATATGAAGAAAGAATGACACTGGGGAGTCTAGAAAGGAGATACTAAGATTTGTGGGAAGGGGAAAGGGGATGAAGCCTAAAGAATGGCAGTCAGCATTAAGTAGGTGAACTGGAGATTTTGGAACAGAAGTACCAGAAACAAGTACAGAACAAAAACTAATCAGATTACATAATGATATAATGGACAAAAGATTTAAAGAAAGTTCCTCCTGGCAAATCCTTGAAGAGGATCCAAAGCTTATTCACCTTTTACCAGACACCTGTGAAATCCTTCCCCAGTCAAAGATGATGGCAGCCCGTTACTGCTACTGGCTTCTCTGCTGTTTGAATGGTACTGTGGGTGCCCTACGCTAGTGACCCTAACCTAAAAAAATCCTTCTGGTAAGGCAGAGAGTTACATAATGCTCCATTATTAACTTACCACCTTGTCTATTTATTAAGTTTTTAAACCTAGGAAATTACATTCAGTAAAAGCTGTAGTAAAGCAAAGCATTACTAATTTCTGCATGCTGGAATTTTCAGAATGAAGATTTATTTTCAACCCGTTAACTCAAAAAAATTAGAGGGGAAAAAAAAGCACCTACAAGGTAATGAACAATTTTTATTTCTAAACACTACTTGAATAGCATGCAGTGAATAAACAATAGGGTAACAGACCGAGCAGAAGGAAAAACAAATATTAAACAGATTCTCAGTAAGTGTGTGCCATCCATTTTGTGCAACCAATGAGGCAGACAACCCACAGGAAAAAACTGTGATTGTGTGATTTAAGATCATACGATAAAATATATATATACAGCAAATTGGGCTGTTTGCACAGACAATATTAACTGCAACACTGTTCAGCTCTTAGATGTTTGACTTTGCAGCCTTAAAAATGCTCTTTTAACACAGTTTCTCTAAAGTGTACCATTACAAATGAAAACTAATAAACAATTCATTGCCAGGCAATGTGTTTACACATTTCTAAACAACCCTGCATATAGAGCTTACAGTTTATCATTTTTACGATTGCGATGTTAGATTGCTAGTATCATCCCTTGCTTGTCTGTATATTAGCTTTATACAGAGGCTGAGCTTTACTGCATAAAATGTTCCAAACAACCATATTGGATGCTAATGCACACAACGCTGCCCACACCAAACTCTCATAATGTTTTACATTAAAGAAAGGAAATTCATGGTCCTTGTGAGTTACAGATTCATATAGCTATAAATCTAATATAGCCTAAACTGCAAATCAGAAATATTACAGCAAGAAATCTCTGCAACCACACAATTCAACTCCAGTAGAGAAACAGTACACAAGAGGTAGAGAAAAGAAGTGTTAGATAAATCAATAAAGTCTATATGAAATACAGCAGATCATAAAAAGCTACATGTATGTGTAAACTGCTTTGCTATACTTTACAAAAAATAAAGCAGTGTATTCAGTATATACAAGAAGAATGTCTCAAGAGTGTTAACATTTTGGCAGTAGTTACAGCCTTACTTCTGTGGAACACTAGTAAAGGCAATGCTTAAAATGAACTATAGACATTCAGCTTATAACATAGCTATAGTCACCCATGTGTTATCCTACCTGATCTACGAGCAGTCTGCTAGGTCTCAGTCATAAACCCTGTCCTTTTAGTGCATTTATATTTTTAGTACTCAAAGTCTGTAGAACAACTGTAACTTAGAGCCCAGGATAACAAATACTACTATGCTATGCAAAAATAGTCTTGGAAAATAAGATAAAAGGCTCCAATAGCTATTACATTAGAAGATACAGTTTCAGTTTAGCATGATAGAAAAATATTCATATGCACTTACATCACCAGCTTAGATAATTTTCTCCAACATAGTATATCATGTCCACAGACTTGATAATTTCTGTTCTTTGTGGGGAGAGGGTGCGATTTTTTATTTTGCTATTTTCCAATCCTTTATTTCAAAGTAGTGACAAATTCGCACTCTGCATCACTTCATCCATCCTTACTTAACACTTTTTCTTGGTGTAATTCTTACCATTTTCTAGCCACTTATCCTCATCTTTCTAGAGTTCTTTCAGCATCATCACAAAATATTGTCTCACCAATAATTCCCAGCACACAGTCTACTCAGTTCAGTCTCAAGGCTCTGCACCCTGTAGAATGTCTCCTAAAGGAGAATGTCTACTGCACTGAATCTCAGAATACTGTATGCATATATAGTTTACTTTTCTTCTTCATCTATAGTTGATGAGTATCGTTTGCTAAGTGTGTAGAAAATTATCTCAAGGTAAAATGTTATGTCAACAAGGACATACTAGCTGCCCTAGTTGAATTATCATGTTACACAGTAAAGGCACATACAGAAGCACTTGTGATCAAATAGCTAAAGTACTGTTCTCTAGCTAACTTAACAGTACATTGAGTTAATAACCGCACAGCAGAGACTAACCTCTAGAGAATGCCTAAAATAGTCACACTTCGTGCATAATATAAACACATATTAAAAACAACTATAAACTAGAGTTAACTTTTAAAGGACCTAAAAGTGTGACTGACAAATATATTAATAGATGTAGCTTGTTCCTCTTTAAAAAGGGTAACTGTTGAAAATTGTCCATGTGAATTTCAGGAAATGGATTTTAATAGATCTACTTCCATAACAACTCATGCTTTACATTAACATAAAATTAATTATTTCATCATTTTTCTGATTATTATCTTGACTTTCAGTAATCAAAACAGAATACCTGTCTTTTTTATTCAATTATTTAATCTTCCACATTAAGATAAAAATGCTTTTAGAGCATGCAGCGTTTAAAAGAATATAAACAGACACAATGTAACCAACAACAGTAATTTCACACCTCTAATATTCCTGCTCTCATAAAGAAAAGACTTCTAAAAGTCAAGCTATCCTGATAATTTAAAATAACTTAAATTTAGTGTTGAGCACGGTAAGTAAAATGTATAATATTTCGTTATTATTTCAACAGCTCTTTCTTCTACAGAAAATTCAACCTTTTATTTACTAGAAACAAAACCCTATTTTGTTTTTTCAAAAAGGAATAAACTAAGTAATTCTAATACCAGACCAAATTACTTCAACTCGTTAGGTAAGCTGCCAATGAACAGGATTTACATTTGTTTTTAAGGGCAAGATTTTATGATTGTACCATGTAGTTACCAATCAGAGCCCCTGTATTACAAGAAAATGGCTACATCCTCAAGGGATATGAAATATTGTAAAATTCTTACATTTGTGAGCAAATTTACAAGTATGCATGCTATTTTTCATTGCAATAAAAGCCTTGCATTGAAGCATTCACAATTCTGCAAAGATTTAAATAGGGACTTAAATGTTTACGATATATTAGTTATATAGACTATAGTATGGCTCCGGATACTGCAAAAGATTTCATTGTTGAGGACTTGCGTCAAATATAAAGTGCTATGAAAAACTGCTGCTGTACAAGGGAGTATGAAAACAATTCACATCTTACTAGTTCCTTTTTATGGCTTTTTGATTGTACATTTGTAGAGTATATGCAATTTACAAGATATGTGCATGCATATGACAACAGGTTCAAATAGTCAGGCAAAAGGTATAGCGCATCTTCTCTTTCTAAAACTCAGCAAAGATAAGAGAGGTTCAGTCTTCCTTCCAGGACTTTTTTCTTGTCCGCTTCTGAAAAAGTCAGCACCATATAGGCAAAACTCAGGAGCTAGACAGGTGAATTGAATAGTTTGTTCTACAGTATTTTGCTCATGTACCTGTTAAAAAATTAGGGAAGAGCCTAAAAGACTTCACCACAGCATGGAGTTTTTTTTACAGACATTGACATATTTCTCATAAAATGTTTATCAGTTTCTGTGACAACTCAGTAGAGCATTTCTATTTTGGAAAAAGATCGCTAGAAGATATGTGCTTGCACTTTTGTGTTTTCAACTCATCTTCATCTTTCACTCTCACTTTGCTCCTTACCTCTGGCTGATTAGAAATATTGAGAATGAGGGCCCACAGGTCAGCTCGGAGTGCTGTTGGACATCCCTGACGAACATATTGTTGAGCTGCAGCACTATCTTGCTCTGCTAAAACTGCAAGAAACAAAGCAGGTAATGAATTGATGTAGTTTTAAGAATTCCAAAGTTTATCAAATTATCAAATACTTTAATTTTTAACTTTACAAACTGGTTTACCATGCTGTAAGTATTAGCTAATGGGAAAATATCTAAAAGGTCTGGTTTCCACAATGCAATTGTGAAGTAGTTCCATGGGAAATAAGGCAATTGGTACTAATAAGCAAGGCTGTACTACCTTCTGTCATAAAATAACACTTAGTATGCATCCTCTTAGTATGCATCTATGACTATATCAAGGCTAGTTGTAGCTATTACGCTGGCATCAAGCAGAACAAGCAGCTGTATAGAGCCACAAAAATACTCCTGTTTAGCTATGAGCGGTATCTCAGTTCAAATAGGAGATTGCCACTCATTCTGGTTTTTTTGAGTCTCCCCTATTTTTATGTTAACTATATAAATATCTTCACAGATAACTGTGGGGCAAAAATCTTCCATTTCAGTGTGTACTGTCATGTTCTCTCATTATTGGTATATGTACCCTGGAGGATACTTTCTTTCTCAAAAGATTTTGGTTTTGCTTCGGATTGACATAAAACAAATACTCTACTGTTGACAGGTTTGCTTACATAGGTCATTGTGGTGAAGCTTTATGCTACTCTGTCCCAAGGGCCTCATCCTGAATACAGTACTGTACCTACCTTAGAGCAGATTATCTCATTCCTTACTTAAATCTATAAACTTGAGAGACATGCATCTTTAACTATCCTAATCGGGCAGAAGCGTTGTTTCCCATCAAGGTTATGTGATTAACTGTATGCTCATACCTGAAATGTCTTTCAAAACAGAGAGAAAGTTGAGAGAATATTTCTGTGAGATTATCTAGACATTAGAAAGGTGTTGTACTGGTAGTCATAAGTTTCCAAATCCGTACCCTCTGATTTTTCTGAAGTCTCTCAGAAACAACTAGCTTTTCTAAATCTCACTAAACTCCATACTCACAATATCTGCCCTGACATGACTTAGAAGGATGAGGTTTGGGATTATATATCTATTTAATTGATTCCTCTCTCCTTCCTCTCTTAAATATCGAATAGACCAGTCTGCCATTTTTCTGTTTAACCTGCAGGGCTCTAACACAGGTGGTGTGTGATCCTTTTTTCCTAAACAAAGAGGGCAAAAAGAAAAAAACCCAAAACATTCCTACATTGCCCACAAAACTTTAGAAAAGACTGTGATTCATCTCAGTGTCCATGAGTGTTTTCCTATTTTTTTTTACTAAGACATAAAGTATTAAAACGTAGTTTTGCTATATGCAAGATGGGTTTTACTAAATACTAGACATAAAATTCCTCAGACTTGGCAATACAGCTAATATAAAAGCAAAATCAATACATCAGTGGCAACGAAAGTCATAACCAACACCAAACAGAGCATGCAGTAGGATTTCCACTGGATGAACTGAGATTTCAGTTTACGGTCAGGACTCTGACATTTTTACAAAATTTTGTGTCTTTGCATATAGGAAAACCTAAGACAATCCATGTAATAGAGGCTGCTCCACACAGAGAAGAGATGAGGAGTAAGAATGACATTGTGGAGTTGAATGACTGCTCAGGAAGTCTGAATGGGGAATTTATTTGGAAGAACAGGAAAAGAACAGAGATAGACAGTACTCTAATGAGTTGCTCTTCACAGAATCACAGAATCACTA